>NC_089863.1:4366856-4651856 GCF_036373705.1 Amia ocellicauda
GAAATCGAATTAAAAAATACGTTGATATGAATCTCCATTGATTTATTTCTGTGTTCAACATGTATAATTCATGTATTTATTATTATCTTCTCTCTGCATTTATTTTTAATTCTGCCTTGGATTATCCTCCATACATGTCGCACAAATGAATGTACAATGCATTCTGGCCCTTCTCATCACTACAACAAGCAAAGGCAAAATATGAAAGAGAACGTGAGTTGAAAAGGTGAGGTGGTGTTTTTCTCTTTATATCTCTATTTACAGAGTAGACGAAATGCAGAGGAGGAAATATAAATAGAAAAGAAGAAAAAATGTCAACGAAGAACTGTAAAGGCACAGAGGGAAATGTGAACATAAAATTGGTATTACATACGGACATACGTTTTTTCTTAGATCTATGTAAAAATGTAATATTTTATAGCATAGAGCGAAGTAATATGAACTGATACAGAATATTAGATGATGTCTAAATACATCTGTTTGTTCAAAACAGAATACACTGTATTGTTCTTGTTGTGAATACATTGGGGTGGATATATTTACGAATGGTATGGTGGTTGTGATCAAGAAGTGAAAAATGACGACCCCTCGTATGCTTGTGAGGATCTCAGCAGGGCTGTCCTGCGGGCTGAAGACGGGTCTGGTAGCAGATGAAGGAGCTCTGGAGAATGCGGGCATCGGTCCCGCCACCTCTCGCATGCTAAGCGAGCGCTCTACCATCTGAGCTAATTCCCCGCTGCTTCCTGTGGCAGCACCGCCCTGTGCAGCGCCGGCTGCAGGTTCGCTCTGAACTTTGCATCCCTTTGGGTTCACTGATACCCTGTTCCAGGACAGAAGAAGCTGTTTCCATCGGATTGCTTGAGTGCGTCCAAACGTGGGGCCAGTGGCGCAATGGATAACGCGTCTGACTACGAATCAGAAGACTGTAGGTTCGACTCCTACCTGGCTCGACAGCATCTACAACCAACTCTCACTGTTTTCTTCTCATATCTGGCGACCAGCAGCACTACATCATAGTGTGCCGGACCAGGCATGGGAGGACCATCAAAGTCACCGCTACCACACTCCAATCTCATTCCATGATGATTATCAAACCATTGCACCAGTGTGACTGAGGTGCAACATACATTCAATGTGTTCATGGCTCCATCTGCTCATTCAATTCAACCTGTACCCGACTGCTGCCTCTCACCTGAACCGTAGTCAACAGAAATGCGCACTTGTATCACACCTTGTCGACACTGTTAATGTGTCATTGACACCCAATAACCTGACATGTTGCTTAATCCGTTTAATCTCAATTCTTTCATAATAAGACTCTGTTACAATAAGACACTTCCACAACACTACATTCATTTGAACAGATAATCACTTTTGAATACAGTGTGGAGTAGTGGTTTGGGCTCTGTACCCTGTAGCACAGCACGGTGTGTGCAATCTCTGGTACACTTACTACTCTTGAGCAAGGGACTTTAGCTGGATTGCACCAGTTAATGCCCACCCATGCCAATGGGTTAAGTGTAAGGAAAACAAAATGTGGTAATATCTCGTTAACATCTGTAAGTCACCCTGGCTATGGTGTCTGCTAAGAAATCGAATTAAAAAATACGTTGATATGAATCTCCATTGATTTATTTCTGTGTTCAACATGTATAATTCATGTATTTATTATTATCTTCTCTCTGCATTTATTTTTAATTCTGCCTTGGATTATCCTCCATACATGTCGCACAAATGAATGTACAATGCATTCTGGCCCTTCTCATCACTACAACAAGCAAAGGCAAAATATGAAAGAGAACGTGAGTTGAAAAGGTGAGGTGGTGTTTTTCTCTTTATATCTCTATTTACAGAGTAGACGAAATGCAGAGGAGGAAATATAAATAGAAAAGAAGAAAAAATGTCAACGAAGAACTGTAAAGGCACAGAGGGAAATGTGAACATAAAATTGGTATTACATACGGACATACGTTTTTTCTTAGATCTATGTAAAAATGTAATATTTTATAGCATAGAGCGAAGTAATATGAACTGAAACAGACTATTTGAAGAAGTCTAAATACATCTGCTTGTTCAAAACAGAATACACTGTTTGGTTCTTGTTGTGAATACATTGGGGTGGATATATTTACGAATGGTATGGTGGTTGTGATCAAGAAGTGAAAAATGATGACCCCTCGTATGCTTGTGAGGATCTCAGCAGGGCTGTCCTGCGGGCTGACGACGGGTCTGGTAGCAGATGAAGGAGCTCTGGAGAATGCGGGCATCGGTCCCGCCACCTCTCGCATGCTAAGCGAGCGCTCTACCATCTGAGCTAATTCCCCGCTGCTTCCTGTGGCAGCACCGCCCTGTGCAGCGCCGGCTGCAGGTTCGCTCTGAACTTTGCATCCCTTTGGGTTCACTGATACCCTGTTCCAGGACAGAAGAAGCTGTTTCCATCGGATTGCTTGAGTGCGTCCAAACGTGGGGCCAGTGGCGCAATGGATAACGCGTCTGACTACGAATCAGAAGACTGTAGGTTCGACTCCTACCTGGCTCGACAGCATCTACAACCAACTCTCACTGTTTTCTTCTCATATCTGGCGACCAGCAGCACTACATCATAGTGTGCCTGACCAGGCATGGGAGGACCATCAAAGTCACCGCTACCACACTCCAATCTCATTCCATGATGATTATGAAACCAATGCACCAGTGTGACTGAGGTGCAACATACATTCAATGTCTTCATGGCTCCATCTGCTCATTCAATTCAACCTGTACCCGACTGCTGCCTCTCACCTGAAACGTAGTCAACAGAAATGCGCACTTGTATCACACCTTGTCGACACTGTTAATGTGTCATTGACACCCAATAACCTGACATGTTGCTTAATCCGTTTAATTTCAATTCTTTCATAATAAGACTCTGTTACAATAAGACACTTCCACAACACTACATTCATTTGAACAGATAATCACTTTTGAATACAGTGTGGAGTAGTGGTTTGGGCTCTGTACCCTGTAGCACAGCACGGTGTGTGCAATCTCTGGTACACTTACTACTCTTGAGCAAGGGACTTTAGCTGGATTGCACCAGTTAATGCCCACCCATGCCAATGGGTTAAGTGTAAGGAAAACAAAATGTGGTAATATCTCGTTAACATCTGTAAGTCACCCTGGCTATGGTGTCTGCTAAGAAATCGAATTAAAAAATACGTTGATATGAATCTCCATTGATTTATTTCTGTGTTCAACATGTATAATTCATGTATTTATTATTATCTTCTCTCTGCATTTATTTTTAATTCTGCCTTGGATTATCCTCCATACATGTCGCACAAATGAATGTACAATGCATTCTGGCCCTTCTCATCACTACAACAAGCAAAGGCAAAATATGAAAGAGAACGTGAGTTGAAAAGGTGAGGTGGTGTTTTTCTCTTTATATCTCTATTTACAGAGTAGACGAAATGCAGAGGAGGAAATATAAATAGAAAAGAAGAAAAAATGTCAACGAAGAACTGTAAAGGCACAGAGGGAAATGTGAACATAAAATTGGTATTACATACGGACATACGTTTTTTCTTAGATCTATGTAAAAATGTAATATTTTATAGCATAGAGCGAAGTAATATGAACTGATACAGAATATTAGATGATGTCTAAATACATCTGTTTGTTCAAAACAGAATACACTGTATTGTTCTTGTTGTGAATACATTGGGGTGGATATATTTACGAATGGTATGGTGGTTGTGATCAAGAAGTGAAAAATGACGACCCCTCGTATGCTTGTGAGGATCTCAGCAGGGCTGTCCTGCGGGCTGAAGACGGGTCTGGTAGCAGATGAAGGAGCTCTGGAGAATGCGGGCATCGGTCCCGCCACCTCTCGCATGCTAAGCGAGCGCTCTACCATCTGAGCTAATTCCCCGCTGCTTCCTGTGGCAGCACCGCCCTGTGCAGCGCCGGCTGCAGGTTCGCTCTGAACTTTGCATCCCTTTGGGTTCACTGATACCCTGTTCCAGGACAGAAGAAGCTGTTTCCATCGGATTGCTTGAGTGCGTCCAAACGTGGGGCCAGTGGCGCAATGGATAACGCGTCTGACTACGAATCAGAAGACTGTAGGTTCGACTCCTACCTGGCTCGACAGCATCTACAACCAACTCTCACTGTTTTCTTCTCATATCTGGCGACCAGCAGCACTACATCATAGTGTGCCGGACCAGGCATGGGAGGACCATCAAAGTCACCGCTACCACACTCCAATCTCATTCCATGATGATTATCAAACCATTGCACCAGTGTGACTGAGGTGCAACATACATTCAATGTGTTCATGGCTCCATCTGCTCATTCAATTCAACCTGTACCCGACTGCTGCCTCTCACCTGAACCGTAGTCAACAGAAATGCGCACTTGTATCACACCTTGTCGACACTGTTAATGTGTCATTGACACCCAATATCCTGACATGTTGCTTAATCCGTTTAATCTCAATTCTTTCATAATAAGACTCTGTTACAATAAGACACTTCCACAACACTACATTCATTTGAACAGATAATCACTTTTGAATACAGTGTGGAGTAGTGGTTTGGGCTCTGTACCCTGTAGCACAGCACGGTGTGTGCAATCTCTGGTACACTTACTACTCTTGAGCAAGGGACTTTAGCTAGATTGCACCAGTTAATGCCCACCCATGCCAATGGGTTAAGTGTAAGGAAAACAAAATGTGGTAATATCTCGTTAACATCTGTAAGTCACCCTGGCTATGGTGTCTGCTAAGAAATCGAATTAAAAAATACGTTGATATGAATCTCCATTGATTTATTTCTGTGTTCAACATGTATAATTCATGTATTTATTATTATCTTCTCTCTGCATTTATTTTTAATTCTGCCTTGGATTATCCTCCATACATGTCGCACAAATGAATGTACAATGCATTCTGGCCCTTCTCATCACTACAACAAGCAAAGGCAAAATATGAAAGAGAACGTGAGTTGAAAAGGTGAGGTGGTGTTTTTCTCTTTATATCTCTATTTACAGAGTAGACGAAATGCAGAGGAGGAAATATAAATAGAAAAGAAGAAAAAATGTCAACGAAGAACTGTAAATGCACAGAGGGAAATGTGAACATAAAATTGGTATTACATACGGACATACGTTTTTTCTTAGATCTATGTAAAAATGTAATATTTTATAGCATAGAGCGAAGTAATATGAACTGATACAGAATATTAGATGAAGTCTAAATACATCTGTTTGTTCAAGACAGAATACACTATTGTTCTTGTTGTGAATACATTGGGGTGGATATATTTACGAATGGTATGGTGGTTGTGATCAAGAAGTGAAAAATGATGACCCCTCGTATGCTTGTGAGGATCTCAGCAGGGCTGTCCTGCGGGCTGAAGACGGGTCTGGTAGCAGATGAAGGAGCTCTGGAGAATGCGGGCATCGGTCCCGCCACCTCTCGCATGCTAAGCGAGCGCTCTACCATCTGAGCTAATTCCCCGCTGCTTCCTGTGGCAGCACCGCCCTGTGCAGCGCCGGCTGCAGGTTCGCTCTGAACTTTGCATCCCTTTGGGTTCACTGATACCCTGTTCCAGGACAGAAGAAGCTGTTTCCATCGGATTGCTTGAGTGCGTCCAAACGTGGGGCCAGTGGCGCAATGGATAACGCGTCTGACTACGAATCAGAAGACTGTAGGTTCGACTCCTACCTGGCTCGACAGCATCTACAACCAACTCTCACTGTTTTCTTCTCATATCTGGCGACCAGCAACACTACATCATAGTGTGCCTGACCAGGCATGGGAGGACCATCAAAGTCACCGCTACCACACTCCAATCTCATTCCATGATGATTATCAAACCATTGCACCAGTGTGACTGAGGTGCAACATACATTCAATGTGTTCATGGCTCCATCTGCTCATTCAATTCAACCTGTACCCGACTGCTGCCTCTCACCTGAACCGTAGTCAACAGAAATGCGCACTTGTATCACACCTTGTCGACACTGTTAATGTGTCATTGACACCCAATATCCTGACATGTTGCTTAATCCGTTTAATCTCAATTCTTTCATAATAAGACTCTGTTACAATAAGACACTTCCACAACACTACATTCATTTGAATAGACAATCACTTTTGAATACAGTGTGGAGTAGTGGTTTGGGCTCTGTACCCTGTAGCACAGCACGGTGTGTGCAATCTCTGGTACACTTACTACTCTTGAGCAAGGGACTTTAGCTAGATTGCACCAGTTAATGCCCACCCATGCCAATGGGTTAAGTGTAAGGAAAACAAAATGTGGTAATATCTCGTTAACATCTGTAAGTCACCCTGGCTATGGTGTCTGCTAAGAAATCGAATTAAAAAATACGTTGATATGAATCTCCATTGATTTATTTCTGTGTTCAACATGTATAATTCATGTATTTATTATTATCTTCTCTCTGCATTTATTTTTAATTCTGCCTTGGATTATCCTCCATACATGTCGCACAAATGAATGTACAATGCATTCTGGCCCTTCTCATCACTACAACAAGCAAAGGCAAAATATGAAAGAGAACGTGAGTTGAAAAGGTGAGGTGGTGTTTTTCTCTTTATATCTCTATTTACAGAGTAGACGAAATGCAGAGGAGGAAATATAAATAGAAAAGAAGAAAAAATGTCAACGAAGAACTGTAAAGGCACAGAGGGAAATGTGAACATAAAATTGGTATTACATACGGACATACGTTTTTTCTTAGATCTATGTAAAAATGTAATATTTTATAGCATAGAGCGAAGTAATATGAACTGATACAGAATATTAGATGAAGTCTAAATACATCTGTTTGTTCAAAACAGAATACACTGTATTGTTCTTGTTGTGAATACATTGGGGTGGATATATTTACGAATGGTATGGTGGTTGTGATCAAGAAGTGAAAAATGACGACCCCTCGTATGCTTGTGAGGATCTCAGCAGGGCTGTCCTGCGGGCTGAAGACGGGTCTGGTAGCAGATGAAGGAGCTCTGGAGAATGCGGGCATCGGTCCCGCCACCTCTCGCATGCTAAGCGAGCGCTCTACCATCTGAGCTAATTCCCCGCTGCTTCCTGTGGCAGCACCGCCCTGTGCAGCGCCGGCTGCAGGTTCGCTCTGAACTTTGCATCCCTTTGGGTTCACTGATACCCTGTTCCAGGACAGAAGAAGCTGTTTCCATCGGATTGCTTGAGTGCGTCCAAACGTGGGGCCAGTGGCGCAATGGATAACGCGTCTGACTACGAATCAGAAGACTGTAGGTTCGACTCCTACCTGGCTCGACAGCATCTACAACCAACTCTCACTGTTTTCTTCTCATATCTGGCGACCAGCAACACTACATCATAGTGTGCCGGACCAGGCATGGGAGGACCATCAAAGTCACCGCTACCACACTCCAATCTCATTCCATGATGATTATCAAACCATTGCACCAGTGTGACTGAGGTGCAACATACATTCAATGTCTTCATGGCTCCATCTGCTCATTCAATTCAACCTGTACCCGACTGCTGCCTCTCACCTGAAACGTAGTCAACAGAAATGCGCACTTGTATCACACCTTGTCGACACTGTTAATGTGTCATTGACACCCAATATCCTGACATGTTGCTTAATCCGTTTAATCTCAATTCTTTCATAATAAGACTCTGTTACAATAAGACACTTCCACAACACTACATTCATTTGAATAGACAATCACTTTTGAATACAGTGTGGAGTAGTGGTTTGGGCTCTGTACCCTGTAGCACAGCACGGTGTGTGCAATCTCTGGTACACTTACTACTCTTGAGCAAGGGACTTTAGCTAGATTGCACCAGTTAATGCCCACCCATGCCAATGGGTTAAGTGTAAGGAAAACAAAATGTGGTAATATCTCGTTAACATCTGTAAGTCACCCTGGCTATGGTGTCTGCTAAGAAATCGAATTAAAAAATACGTTGATATGAATCTCCATTGATTTATTTCTGTGTTCAACATGTATAATTCATGTATTTATTATTATCTTCTCTCTGCATTTATTTTTAATTCTGCCTTGGATTATCCTCCATACATGTCGCACAAATGAATGTACAATGCATTCTGGCCCTTCTCATCACTACAACAAGCAAAGGCAAAATATGAAAGAGAACGTGAGTTGAAAAGGTGAGGTGGTGTTTTTCTCTTTATATCTCTATTTACAGAGTAGACGAAATGCAGAGGAGGAAATATAAATAGAAAAGAAGAAAAAATGTCAACGAAGAAATGTAAAGGCACAGAGGGAAATGTGAACATAAAATTGGTATTACATACGGACATACGTTTTTTCTTAGATCTATGTAAAAATGTAATATTTTATAGCATAGAGCGAAGTAATATGAACTGATACAGAATATTAGATGAAGTCTAAATACATCTGTTTGTTCAAAACAGAATACACTGTATTGTTCTTGTTGTGAATACATTGGGGTGGATATATTTACGAATGGTATGGTGGTTGTGATCAAGAAGTGAAAAATGACGACCCCTCGTATGCTTGTGAGGATCTCAGCAGGGCTGTCCTGCGGGCTGAAGACGGGTCTGGTAGCAGATGAAGGAGCTCTGGAGAATGCGGGCATCGGTCCCGCCACCTCTCGCATGCTAAGCGAGCGCTCTACCATCTGAGCTAATTCCCCGCTGCTTCCTGTGGCAGCACCGCCCTGTGCAGCGCCGGCTGCAGGTTCGCTCTGAACTTTGCATCCCTTTGGGTTCACTGATACCCTGTTCCAGGACAGAAGAAGCTGTTTCCATCGGATTGCTTGAGTGCGTCCAAACGTGGGGCCAGTGGCGCAATGGATAACGCGTCTGACTACGAATCAGAAGACTGTAGGTTCGACTCCTACCTGGCTCGACAGCATCTACAATCAACTCTCACTGGTTTCTTCTCATATCTGGCGACCAGCAACACTACATCATAGTGTGCCGGACCAGGCATGGGAGGACCATCAAAGTCACCGCTACCACACTCCAATCTCATTCCATGATGATTATCAAACCATTGCACCAGTGTGACTGAGGTGCAACATACATTCAATGTGTTCATGGCTCCATCTGCTCATTCAATTCAACCTGTACCCGACTGCTGCCTCTCACCTGAACCGTAGTCAACAGAAATGCGCACTTGTATCACACCTTGTCGACACTGTTAATGTGTCATTGACACCCAATATCCTGACATGTTGCTTAATCCGTTTAATCTCAATTCTTTCATAATAAGACTCTGTTACAATAAGACACTTCCACAACACTACATTCATTTGAATAGACAATCACTTTTGAATACAGTGTGGAGTAGTGGTTTGGGCTCTGTACCCTGTAGCACAGCACGGTGTGTGCAATCTCTGGTACACTTACTACTCTTGAGCAAGGGACTTTAGCTAGATTGCACCAGTTAATGCCCACCCATGCCAATGGGTTAAGTGTAAGGAAAACAAAATGTGGTAATATCTCGTTAACATCTGTAAGTCACCCTGGCTATGGTGTCTGCTAAGAAATCGAATTAAAAAATACGTTGATATGAATCTCCATTGATTTATTTCTGTGTTCAACATGTATAATTCATGTATTTATTATTATCTTCTCTCTGCATTTATTTTTAATTCTGCCTTGGATTATCCTCCATACATGTCGCACAAATGAATGTACAATGCATTCTGGCCCTTCTCATCACTACAACAAGCAAAGGCAAAATATGAAAGAGAACGTGAGTTGAAAAGGTGAGGTGGTGTTTTTCTCTTTATATCTCTATTTACAGAGTAGACGAAATGCAGAGGAGGAAATATAAATAGAAAAGAAGAAAAAATGTCAACGAAGAACTGTAAAGGCACAGAGGGAAATGTGAACATAAAATTGGTATTACATACGGACATACGTTTTTTCTTAGATCTATGTAAAAATGTAATATTTTATAGCATAGAGCGAAGTAATATGAACTGATACAGAATATTAGATGAAGTCTAAATACATCTGTTTGTTCAAAACAGAATACACTGTATTGTTCTTGTTGTGAATACATTGGGGTGGATATATTTACGAATGGTATGGTGGTTGTGATCAAGAAGTGAAAAATGACGACCCCTCGTATGCTTGTGAGGATCTCAGCAGGGCTGTCCTGCGGGCTGAAGACGGGTCTGGTAGCAGATGAAGGAGCTCTGGAGAATGCGGGCATCGGTCCCGCCACCTCTCGCATGCTAAGCGAGCGCTCTACCATCTGAGCTAATTCCCCGCTGCTTCCTGTGGCAGCACCGCCCTGTGCAGCGCCGGCTGCAGGTTCGCTCTGAACTTTGCATCCCTTTGGGTTCACTGATACCCTGTTCCAGGACAGAAGAAGCTGTTTCCATCGGATTGCTTGAGTGCGTCCAAACGTGGGGCCAGTGGCGCAATGGATAACGCGTCTGACTACGAATCAGAAGACTGTAGGTTCGACTCCTACCTGGCTCGACAGCATCTACAACCAACTCTCACTGTTTTCTTCTCATATCTGGCGACCAGCAGCACTACATCATAGTGTGCCGGACCAGGCATGGGAGGACCATCAAAGTCACCGCTACCACACTCCAATCTCATTCCATGATGATTATCAAACCATTGCACCAGTGTGACTGAGGTGCAACATACATTCAATGTGTTCATGGCTCCATCTGCTCATTCAATTCAACCTGTACCCGACTGCTGCCTCTCACCTGAAACGTAGTCAACAGAAATGCGCACTTGTATCACACCTTGTCGACACTGTTAATGTGTCATTGACACCCAATATCCTGACATGTTGCTTAATCCGTTTAATCTCAATTCTTTCATAATAAGACTCTGTTACAATAAGACACTTCCACAACACTACATTCATTTGAATAGACAATCACTTTTGAATACAGTGTGGAGTAGTGGTTTGGGCTCTGTACCCTGTAGCACAGCACGGTGTGTGCAATCTCTGGTACACTTACTACTCTTGAGCAAGGGACTTTAGCTAGATTGCACCAGTTAATGCCCACCCATGCCAATGGGTTAAGTGTAAGGAAAACAAAATGTGGTAATATCTCGTTAACATCTGTAAGTCACCCTGGCTATGGTGTCTGCTAAGAAATCGAATTAAAAAATACGTTGATATGAATCTCCATTGATTTATTTCTGTGTTCAACATGTATAATTCATGTATTTATTATTATCTTCTCTCTGCATTTATTTTTAATTCTGCCTTGGATTATCCTCCATACATGTCGCACAAATGAATGTACAATGCATTCTGGCCCTTCTCATCACTACAACAAGCAAAGGCAAAATATGAAAGAGAACGTGAGTTGAAAAGGTGAGGTGGTGTTTTTCTCTTTATATCTCTATTTACAGAGTAGACGAAATGCAGAGGAGGAAATATAAATAGAAAAGAAGAAAAAATGTCAACGAAGAACTGTAAAGGCACAGAGGGAAATGTGAACATAAAATTGGTATTACATACGGACATACGTTTTTTCTTAGATCTATGTAAAAATGTAATATTTTATAGCATAGAGCGAAGTAATATGAACTGATACAGAATATTAGATGAAGTCTAAATACATCTGTTTGTTCAAAACAGAATACACTGTATTGTTCTTGTTGTGAATACATTGGGGTGGATATATTTACGAATGGTATGGTGGTTGTGATCAAGAAGTGAAAAATGACGACCCCTCGTATGCTTGTGAGGATCTCAGCAGGGCTGTCCTGCGGGCTGAAGACGGGTCTGGTAGCAGATGAAGGAGCTCTGGAGAATGCGGGCATCGGTCCCGCCACCTCTCGCATGCTAAGCGAGCGCTCTACCATCTGAGCTAATTCCCCGCTGCTTCCTGTGGCAGCACCGCCCTGTGCAGCGCCGGCTGCAGGTTCGCTCTGAACTTTGCATCCCTTTGGGTTCACTGATACCCTGTTCCAGGACAGAAGAAGCTGTTTCCATCGGATTGCTTGAGTGCGTCCAAACGTGGGGCCAGTGGCGCAATGGATAACGCGTCTGACTACGAATCAGAAGACTGTAGGTTCGACTCCTACCTGGCTCGACAGCATCTACAACCAACTCTCACTGTTTTCTTCTCATATCTGGCGACCAGCAACACTACATCATAGTGTGCCGGACCAGGCATGGGAGGACCATCAAAGTCACCGCTACCACACTCCAATCTCATTCCATGATGATTATCAAACCATTGCACCAGTGTGACTGAGGTGCAACATACATTCAATGTCTTCATGGCTCCATCTGCTCATTCAATTCAACCTGTACCCGACTGCTGCCTCTCACCTGAACCGTAGTCAACAGAAATGCGCACTTGTATCACACCTTGTCGACACTGTTAATGTGTCATTGACACCCAATATCCTGACATGTTGCTTAATCCGTTTAATCTCAATTCTTTCATAATAAGACTCTGTTACAATAAGACACTTCCACAACACTACATTCATTTGAATAGACAATCACTTTTGAATACAGTGTGGAGTAGTGGTTTGGGCTCTGTACCCTGTAGCACAGCACGGTGTGTGCAATCTCTGGTACACTTACTACTCTTGAGCAAGGGACTTTAGCTAGATTGCACCAGTTAATGCCCACCCATGCCAATGGGTTAAGTGTAAGGAAAACAAAATGTGGTAATATCTCGTTAACATCTGTAAGTCACCCTGGCTATGGTGTCTGCTAAGAAATCGAATTAAAAAATACGTTGATATGAATCTCCATTGATTTATTTCTGTGTTCAACATGTATAATTCATGTATTTATTATTATCTTCTCTCTGCATTTATTTTTAATTCTGCCTTGGATTATCCTCCATACATGTCGCACAAATGAATGTACAATGCATTCTGGCCCTTCTCATCACTACAACAAGCAAAGGCAAAATATGAAAGAGAACGTGAGTTGAAAAGGTGAGGTGGTGTTTTTCTCTTTATATCTCTATTTACAGAGTAGACGAAATGCAGAGGAGGAAATATAAATAGAAAAGAAGAAAAAATGTCAACGAAGAACTGTAAAGGCACAGAGGGAAATGTGAACATAAAATTGGTATTACATACGGACATACGTTTTTTCTTAGATCTATGTAAAAATGTAATATTTTATAGCATAGAGCGAAGTAATATGAACTGATACAGAATATTAGATGAAGTCTAAATACATCTGTTTGTTCAAAACAGAATACACTGTATTGTTCTTGTTGTGAATACATTGGGGTGGATATATTTACGAATGGTATGGTGGTTGTGATCAAGAAGTGAAAAATGACGACCCCTCGTATGCTTGTGAGGATCTCAGCAGGGCTGTCCTGCGGGCTGAAGACGGGTCTGGTAGCAGATGAAGGAGCTCTGGAGAATGCGGGCATCGGTCCCGCCACCTCTCGCATGCTAAGCGAGCGCTCTACCATCTGAGCTAATTCCCCGCTGCTTCCTGTGGCAGCACCGCCCTGTGCAGCGCCGGCTGCAGGTTCGCTCTGAACTTTGCATCCCTTTGGGTTCACTGATACCCTGTTCCAGGACAGAAGAAGCTGTTTCCATCGGATTGATTGAGTGCGTCCAAACGTTGGGCCAGTGGCGCAATGGATAACGCGTCTGACTACGAATCAGAAGACTGTAGGTTCGACTCCTACCTGGCTCGAAAGCATCTACATCCAACTCTCGCTGTTTTCTTCTCATATCTGGCGACCAGCAGCACTACATCATAGTGTGCCGGACCAGGCATGGGAGGACCATCAAAGTCACCGCTACCACACTCCAATCTCATTCCATGATGATTATCAAACCATTGCACCAGTGTGACTGAGGTGCAACATACATTCAATGTGTTCATGGCTCCATCTGCTCATTCAATTCAACCTGTACCCGACTGCTGCCTCTCACCTGAACCGTAGTCAACAGAAATGCGCACTTGTATCACACCTTGTCGACACTGTTAATGTGTCATTGACACCCAATAACCTGACATGTTGCTTAATCCGTTTAATCTCAATTCTTTCATAATAAGACTCTGTTACAATAAGACACTTCCACAACACTACATTCATTTGAATAGACAATCACTTTTGAATACAGTGTGGAGTAGTGGTTTGGGCTCTGTACCCTGTAGCACAGCACGGTGTGTGCAATCTCTGGTACACTTACTACTCTTGAGCAAGGGACTTTAGCTAGATTGCACCAGTTAATGCCCACCCATGCCAATGGGTTAAGTGTAAGGAAAACAAAATGTGGTAATATCTCGTTAACATCTGTAAGTCACCCTGGCTTTGGTGTCTGCTAAGAAATCGAGTTAAAGATACGTTGATATGAATCTCCATTGATTTATTTCTATGCTCAACATGTATAATTAATGTATATATTATTATCTTCTCTCTGCATTTATTTTTAATTCTGCCTTGGATTATCCTCCATACATGATAGCCTGTCGCACAAATGAATGTACAATGCATTCTGGCCCTTTTTATCACTACAACAAGTAAAGCCAAAATATGAAAGAGAACGTGAGTTGAAAAGGTGAGGTGGTGTTTTTCTCTTTATATCTCTATTTACAGAGTAGACGAAATGCAGAGGAGGAAATATAAATAGAAAAGAAGAAAGAATGTCAACGAAGAACTGTAAATGCACAGAGGGAAATGTGAACATAAAATTGGTATTACATACGGACATACGTTTTTTCTTAGATCTATGTAAAAATGTAATATTTTATAGCATAGAGCGAAGTAATATGAACTGATACAGAATATTAGATGAAGTCTAAATACATCTGTTTGTTCAAAACAGAATACACTGTATTGTTCTTGTTGTGAATACATTGGGGTGGATATATTTACGAATGGTATGGTGGTTGTGATCAAGAAGTGAAAAACGACGACCCCTCGTATGCTTGTGAGGATCTCAGCAGGGCTGTCCTGCAGGCTGAAGACGGGTCTGGTAACAGATGAAGGAGCTCTGGAGAATGCGGGCATCGGTCCCGCCACCTATCGCATGCTAAGCGAGCGCTCTACCATCTGAGCTAATACCCTGTTCCAGGACAGAAGAAGCTGTTTCCATCGGATTGCTTGAGTGCGTCCAAACGTGGGGCCAGTGGCGCAATGGATAACGCGTCTGACTTCGAATCAGAAGACTGTAGGTTCGACTCCTACCTGGCTCGACAGCATCTACACCCAACTCTCGCTGTTTTCTTCTCATATCTGGCGACCAGCAGCACTACATCATAGTGTGCCGGACCAGGCATGGGAGGACCATCAAAGTCACCGCTACCACACTCCAATCTCATTCCATGATGATTATCAAACCATTGCACCAGTGTGACTGAGGTGCAACATACATTCAATGTGTTCATGGCTCCATCTGCTCATTCAATTCAACCTGTACCCGACTGCTGCCTCTCACCTGAACCGTAGTCAACAGAAATGCGCACTTGTATCACACCTTGTCGACACTGTTAATGTGTCATTGACACCCAATAACCTGACATGTTGCTTAATCCGTTTAATCTCAATTCTTTCATAATAAGACTCTGTTACAATAAGACACTTCCACAACACTACATTCATTTGAATAGACAATCACTTTTGAATACAGTGTGGAGTAGTGGTTTGGGCTCTGTACCCTGTCGCACAGCACGGTGTGTGCAATCTCTGGTACACTTACTACTCTTGAGCAAGGGACTTTAGCTAGATTGCACCAGTTAATGCCCACCCATGCCAATGGGTTAAGTGTAAGGAAAACAAAATGTGGTAATATCTCGTTAACATCTGTAAGTCACCCTGGCTTTGGTGTCTGCTAAGAAATCGAATTAAAAAATACGTTGATATGAATCTCCATTGATTTATTTCTGTGTTCAACATGTATAATTCATGTATTTATTATTATCTTCTCTCTGCATTTATTTTTAATTCTGCCTTGGATTATCCTACATACATGTCGCACAAGTGAATGTACAATGCATTCTGGCCCTTCTCATCACTACAACAAGCAAAGCCAAAATATGAAAGAGAAAGTGAGTTGAAAAGGTGAGGTGGTGTTTTTCTCTTTATATCTCTATTTACAGAGTAGACGAAATGCAGAGGAGGAAATATAAATAGAAAAGAAGAAAAAATGTCAACGAAGAACTGTAAAGGCACAGAGGGAAATGTGAACATAAAATTGGTATTACATACGGACATACGTTTTTTCTTAGATCTATGTAAAAATGTAATATTTTATAGCATAGAGCGAAGTAATATGAACTGATACAGAATATTAGATGAAGTCTAAATACATCTGTTTGTTCAAAACAGAATACACTGTATTGTTCTTGTTGTGAATACATTGGGGTGGATATATTTACGAATGGTATGGTGGTTGTGATCAAGAAGTGAAAAATGACGACCCCTCGTATGCTTGTGAGGATCTCAGCAGGGCTGTCCTGCGGGCTGAAGACGGGTCTGGTAGCAGATGAAGGAGCTCTGGAGAATGCGGGCATCGGTCCCGCCACCTCTCGCATGCTAAGCGAGCGCTCTACCATCTGAGCTAATTCCCCGCTGCTTCCTGTGGCAGCACCGCCCTGTGCAGCGCCGGCTGCAGGTTCGCTCTGAACTTTGCATCCCTTTGGGTTCACTGATACCCTGTTCCAGGACAGAAGAAGCTGTTTCCATCGGATTGCTTGAGTGCGTCCAAACGTGGGGCCAGTGGCGCAATGGATAACGCGTCTGACTACGAATCAGAAGACTGTAGGTTCGACTCCTACCTGGCTCGACAGCATCTACAACCAACTCTCACTGTTTTCTTCTCATATCTGGCGACCAGCAGCACTACATCATAGTGTGCCTGACCAGGCATGGGAGGACCATCAAAGTCACCGCTACCACACTCCAATCTCATTCCATGATGATTATCAAACCATTGCACCAGTGTGACTGAGGTGCAACATACATTCAATGTCTTCATGGCTCCGTCTGCTCATTCAATTCAACCTGTACCCGACTGCTGCCTCTCACCTGAAACGTAGTCAACAGAAATGCGCACTTGTATCACACCTTGTCGACACTGTTAATGTGTCATTGACACCCAATATCCTGACATGTTGCTTAATCCGTTTAATCTCAATTCTTTCATAATAAGACTCTGTTACAATAAGACACTTCCACAACACTACATTCATTTGAATAGACAATCACTTTTGAATACAGTGTGGAGTAGTGGTTTGGGCTCTGTACCCTGTAGCACAGCACGGTGTGTGCAATCTCTGGTACACTTACTACTCTTGAGCAAGGGACTTTAGCTAGATTGCACCAGTTAATGCCCACCCATGCCAATGGGTTAAGTGTAAGGAAAACAAAATGTGGTAATATCTCGTTAACATCTGTAAGTCACCCTGGCTATGGTGTCTGCTAAGAAATCGAATTAAAAAATACGTTGATATGAATCTCCATTGATTTATTTCTGTGTTCAACATGTATAATTCATGTATTTATTATTATCTTCTCTCTGCATTTATTTTTAATTCTGCCTTGGATTATCCTCCATACATGTCGCACAAATGAATGTACAATGCATTCTGGCCCTTCTC
This sequence comes from Amia ocellicauda, assembly GCF_036373705.1. NCBI lineage: Eukaryota > Metazoa > Chordata > Actinopteri > Amiiformes > Amiidae > Amia > Amia ocellicauda. The sequence goes on from NC_089863.1 coordinate 4,384,429, forward strand.
ATCACTACAACAAGCAAAGGCAAAATATGAAAGAGAACGTGAGTTGAAAAGGTGAGGTGGTGTTTTTCTCTTTATATCTCTATTTACAGAGTAGACGAAATGCAGAGGAGGAAATATAAATAGAAAAGAAGAAAAAATGTCAACGAAGAACTGTAAAGGCACAGAGGGAAATGTGAACATAAAATTGGTATTACATACGGACATACGTTTTTTCTTAGATCTATGTAAAAATGTAATATTTTATAGCATAGAGCGAAGTAATATGAACTGATACAGAATATTAGATGAAGTCTAAATACATCTGTTTGTTCAAAACAGAATACACTGTATTGTTCTTGTTGTGAATACATTGGGGTGGATATATTTACGAATGGTATGGTGGTTGTGATCAAGAAGTGAAAAATGACGACCCCTCGTATGCTTGTGAGGATCTCAGCAGGGCTGTCCTGCGGGCTGAAGACGGGTCTGGTAGCAGATGAAGGAGCTCTGGAGAATGCGGGCATCGGTCCCGCCACCTCTCGCATGCTAAGCGAGCGCTCTACCATCTGAGCTAATTCCCCGCTGCTTCCTGTGGCAGCACCGCCCTGTGCAGCGCCGGCTGCAGGTTCGCTCTGAACTTTGCATCCCTTTGGGTTCACTGATACCCTGTTCCAGGACAGAAGAAGCTGTTTCCATCGGATTGATTGAGTGCGTCCAAACGTTGGGCCAGTGGCGCAATGGATAACGCGTCTGACTACGAATCAGAAGACTGTAGGTTCGACTCCTACCTGGCTCGAAAGCATCTACATCCAACTCTCGCTGTTTTCTTCTCATATCTGGCGACCAGCAGCACTACATCATAGTGTGCCGGACCAGGCATGGGAGGACCATCAAAGTCACCGCTACCACACTCCAATCTCATTCCATGATGATTATCAAACCATTGCACCAGTGTGACCGAGGTGCAACATACATTCAATGTGTTCATGGCTCCATCTGCTCATTCAATTCAACCTGTACCCGACTGCTGCCTCTCACCTGAACCGTAGTCAACAGAAATGCGCACTTGTATCACACCTTGTCGACACTGTTAATGTGTCATTGACACCCAATAACCTGACATGTTGCTTAATCCGTTTAATCTCAATTCTTTCATAATAAGACTCTGTTACAATAAGACACTTCCACAACACTACATTCATTTGAATAGACAATCACTTTTGAATACAGTGTGGAGTAGTGGTTTGGGCTCTGTACCCTGTAGCACAGCACGGTGTGTGCAATCTCTGGTACACTTACTACTCTTGAGCAAGGGACTTTAGCTAGATTGCACCAGTTAATGCCCACCCATGCCAATGGGTTAAGTGTAAGGAAAACAAAATGTGGTAATATCTCGTTAACATCTGTAAGTCACCCTGGCTTTGGTGTCTGCTAAGAAATCGAGTTAAAGATACGTTGATATGAATCTCCATTGATTTATTTCTATGCTCAACATGTATAATTAATGTATATATTATTATCTTCTCTCTGCATTTATTTTTAATTCTGCCTTGGATTATCCTCCATACATGTCGCACAAATGAATGTACAATGCATTCTGGCCCTTCTCATCACTACAACAAGCAAAGGCAAAATATGAAAGAGAACGTGAGTTGAAAAGGTGAGGTGGTGTTTTTCTCTTTATATCTCTATTTACAGAGTAGACGAAATGCAGAGGAGGAAATATAAATAGAAAAGAAGAAAAAATGTCAACGAAGAACTGTAAAGGCACAGAGGGAAATGTGAACATAAAATTGGTATTACATACGGACATACGTTTTTTCTTAGATCTATGTAAAAATGTAATATTTTATAGCATAGAGCGAAGTAATATGAACTGATACAGAATATTAGATGAAGTCTAAATACATCTGTTTGTTCAAAACAGAATACACTGTATTGTTCTTGTTGTGAATACATTGGGGTGGATATATTTACGAATGGTATGGTGGTTGTGATCAAGAAGTGAAAAATGACGACCCCTCGTATGCTTGTGAGGATCTCAGCAGGGCTGTCCTGCGGGCTGAAGACGGGTCTGGTAGCAGATGAAGGAGCTCTGGAGAATGCGGGCATCGGTCCCGCCACCTCTCGCATGCTAAGCGAGCGCTCTACCATCTGAGCTAATTCCCCGCTGCTTCCTGTGGCAGCACCGCCCTGTGCAGCGCCGGCTGCAGGTTCGCTCTGAACTTTGCATCCCTTTGGGTTCACTGATACCCTGTTCCAGGACAGAAGAAGCTGTTTCCATCGGATTGATTGAGTGCGTCCAAACGTTGGGCCAGTGGCGCAATGGATAACGCGTCTGACTACGAATCAGAAGACTGTAGGTTCGACTCCTACCTGGCTCGAAAGCATCTACATCCAACTCTCGCTGTTTTCTTCTCATATCTGGCGACCAGCAGCACTACATCATAGTGTGCCGGACCAGGCATGGGAGGACCATCAAAGTCACCGCTACCACACTCCAATCTCATTCCATGATGATTATCAAACCATTGCACCAGTGTGACTGAGGTGCAACATACATTCAATGTGTTCATGGCTCCATCTGCTCATTCAATTCAACCTGTACCCGACTGCTGCCTCTCACCTGAACCGTAGTCAACAGAAATGCGCACTTGTATCACACCTTGTCGACACTGTTAATGTGTCATTGACACCCAATAACCTGACATGTTGCTTAATCCGTTTAATCTCAATTCTTTCATAATAAGACTCTGTTACAATAAGACACTTCCACAACACTACATTCATTTGAATAGACAATCACTTTTGAATACAGTGTGGAGTAGTGGTTTGGGCTCTGTACCCTGTAGCACAGCACGGTGTGTGCAATCTCTGGTACACTTACTACTCTTGAGCAAGGGACTTTAGCTAGATTGCACCAGTTAATGCCCACCCATGCCAATGGGTTAAGTGTAAGGAAAACAAAATGTGGTAATATCTCGTTAACATCTGTAAGTCACCCTGGCTTTGGTGTCTGCTAAGAAATCGAGTTAAAGATACGTTGATATGAATCTCCATTGATTTATTTCTATGCTCAACATGTATAATTAATGTATATATTATTATCTTCTCTCTGCATTTATTTTTAATTCTGCCTTGGATTATCCTCCATACATGATAGCCTGTCGCACAAATGAATGTACAATGCATTCTGGCCCTTTTTATCACTACAACAAGTAAAGCCAAAATATGAAAGAGAACGTGAGTTGAAAAGGTGAGGTGGTGTTTTTCTCTTTATATCTCTATTTACAGAGTAGACGAAATGCAGAGGAGGAAATATAAATAGAAAAGAAGAAAGAATGTCAACGAAGAACTGTAAATGCACAGAGGGAAATGTGAACATAAAATTGGTATTACATACGGACATACGTTTTTTCTTAGATCTATGTAAAAATGTAATATTTTATAGCATAGAGCGAAGTAATATGAACTGATACAGAATATTTGATGAAGTCTAAATACATCTGTTTGTTCAAAACAGAATACACTGTATTGTTCTTGTTGTGAATACATTGGGGTGGATATATTTACGAATGGTATGGTGGTTGTGATCAAGAAGTGAAAAACGACGACCCCTCGTATGCTTGTGAGGATCTCAGCAGGGCTGTCCTGCAGGCTGAAGACGGGTCTGGTAACAGATGAAGGAGCTCTGGAGAATGCGGGCATCGGTCCCGCCACCTATCGCATGCTAAGCGAGCGCTCTACCATCTGAGCTAATACCCTGTTCCAGGACAGAAGAAGCTGTTTCCATCGGATTGCTTGAGTGCGTCCAAACGTGGGGCCAGTGGCGCAATGGATAACGCGTCTGACTTCGAATCAGAAGACTGTAGGTTCGACTCCTACCTGGCTCGACAGCATCTACACCCAACTCTCGCTGTTTTCTTCTCATATCTGGCGACCAGCAGCACTACATCATAGTGTGCCGGACCAGGCATGGGAGGACCATCAAAGTCACCGCTACCACACTCCAATCTCATTCCATGATGATTATCAAACCATTGCACCAGTGTGACTGAGGTGCAACATACATTCAATGTGTTCATGGCTCCATCTGCTCATTCAATTCAACCTGTACCCGACTGCTGCCTCTCACCTGAACCGTAGTCAACAGAAATGCGCACTTGTATCACACCTTGTCGACACTGTTAATGTGTCATTGACACCCAATAACCTGACATGTTGCTTAATCCGTTTAATCTCAATTCTTTCATAATAAGACTCTGTTACAATAAGACACTTCCACAACACTACATTCATTTGAATAGACAATCACTTTTGAATACAGTGTGGAGTAGTGGTTTGGGCTCTGTACCCTGTCGCACAGCACGGTGTGTGCAATCTCTGGTACACTTACTACTCTTGAGCAAGGGACTTTAGCTAGATTGCACCAGTTAATGCCCACCCATGCCAATGGGTTAAGTGTAAGGAAAACAAAATGTGGTAATATCTCGTTAACATCTGTAAGTCACCCTGGCTTTGGTGTCTGCTAAGAAATCGAATTAAAAAATACGTTGATATGAATCTCCATTGATTTATTTCTGTGTTCAACATGTATAATTCATGTATTTATTATTATCTTCTCTCTGCATTTATTTTTAATTCTGCCTTGGATTATCCTACATACATGTCGCACAAGTGAATGTACAATGCATTCTGGCCCTTCTCATCACTACAACAAGCAAAGCCAAAATATGAAAGAGAAAGTGAGTTGAAAAGGTGAGGTGGTGTTTTTCTCTTTATATCTCTATTTACAGAGTAGACGAAATGCAGAGGAGGAAATATAAATAGAAAAGAAGAAAAAATGTCAACGAAGAACTGTAAAGGCACAGAGGGAAATGTGAACATAAAATTGGTATTACATACGGACATACGTTTTTTCTTAGATCTATGTAAAAATGTAATATTTTATAGCATAGAGCGAAGTAATATGAACTGATACAGAATATTAGATGAAGTCTAAATACATCTGTTTGTTCAAAACAGAATACACTGTATTGTTCTTGTTGTGAATACATTGGGGTGGATATATTTACGAATGGTATGGTGGTTGTGATCAAGAAGTGAAAAATGACGACCCCTCGTATGCTTGTGAGGATCTCAGCAGGGCTGTCCTGCGGGCTGAAGACGGGTCTGGTAGCAGATGAAGGAGCTCTGGAGAATGCGGGCATCGGTCCCGCCACCTCTCGCATGCTAAGCGAGCGCTCTACCATCTGAGCTAATTCCCCGCTGCTTCCTGTGGCAGCACCGCCCTGTGCAGCGCCGGCTGCAGGTTCGCTCTGAACTTTGCATCCCTTTGGGTTCACTGATACCCTGTTCCAGGACAGAAGAAGCTGTTTCCATCGGATTGCTTGAGTGCGTCCAAACGTGGGGCCAGTGGCGCAATGGATAACGCGTCTGACTACGAATCAGAAGACTGTAGGTTCGACTCCTACCTGGCTCGACAGCATCTACAACCAACTCTCACTGTTTTCTTCTCATATCTGGCGACCAGCAGCACTACATCATAGTGTGCCTGACCAGGCATGGGAGGACCATCAAAGTCACCGCTACCACACTCCAATCTCATTCCATGATGATTATCAAACCATTGCACCAGTGTGACTGAGGTGCAACATACATTCAATGTCTTCATGGCTCCGTCTGCTCATTCAATTCAACCTGTACCCGACTGCTGCCTCTCACCTGAAACGTAGTCAACAGAAATGCGCACTTGTATCACACCTTGTCGACACTGTTAATGTGTCATTGACACCCAATATCCTGACATGTTGCTTAATCCGTTTAATCTCAATTCTTTCATAATAAGACTCTGTTACAATAAGACACTTCCACAACACTACATTCATTTGAATAGACAATCACTTTTGAATACAGTGTGGAGTAGTGGTTTGGGCTCTGTACCCTGTAGCACAGCACGGTGTGTGCAATCTCTGGTACACTTACTACTCTTGAGCAAGGGACTTTAGCTAGATTGCACCAGTTAATGCCCACCCATGCCAATGGGTTAAGTGTAAGGAAAACAAAATGTGGTAATATCTCGTTAACATCTGTAAGTCACCCTGGCTATGGTGTCTGCTAAGAAATCGAATTAAAAAATACGTTGATATGAATCTCCATTGATTTATTTCTGTGTTCAACATGTATAATTCATGTATTTATTATTATCTTCTCTCTGCATTTATTTTTAATTCTGCCTTGGATTATCCTCCATACATGTCGCACAAATGAATGTACAATGCATTCTGGCCCTTCTCATCACTACAACAAGCAAAGGCAAAATATGAAAGAGAACGTGAGTTGAAAAGGTGAGGTGGTGTTTTTCTCTTTATATCTCTATTTACAGAGTAGACGAAATGCAGAGGAGGAAATATAAATAGAAAAGAAGAAAAAATGTCAACGAAGAACTGTAAAGGCACAGAGGGAAATGTGAACATAAAATTGGTATTACATACGGACATACGTTTTTTCTTAGATCTATGTAAAAATGTAATATTTTATAGCATAGAGCGAAGTAATATGAACTGATACAGAATATTAGATGAAGTCTAAATACATCTGTTTGTTCAAAACAGAATACACTGTATTGTTCTTGTTGTGAATACATTGGGGTGGATATATTTACGAATGGTATGGTGGTTGTGATCAAGAAGTGAAAAATGACGACCCCTCGTATGCTTGTGAGGATCTCAGCAGGGCTGTCCTGCGGGCTGAAGACGGGTCTGGTAGCAGATGAAGGAGCTCTGGAGAATGCGGGCATCGGTCCCGCCACCTCTCGCATGCTAAGCGAGCGCTCTACCATCTGAGCTAATTCCCCGCTGCTTCCTGTGGCAGCACCGCCCTGTGCAGCGCCGGCTGCAGGTTCGCTCTGAACTTTGCATCCCTTTGGGTTCACTGATACCCTGTTCCAGGACAGAAGAAGCTGTTTCCATCGGATTGATTGAGTGCGTCCAAACGTTGGGCCAGTGGCGCAATGGATAACGCGTCTGACTACGAATCAGAAGACTGTAGGTTCGACTCCTACCTGGCTCGAAAGCATCTACATCCAACTCTCGCTGTTTTCTTCTCATATCTGGCGACCAGCAGCACTACATCATAGTGTGCCGGACCAGGCATGGGAGGACCATCAAAGTCACCGCTACCACACTCCAATCTCATTCCATGATGATTATCAAACCATTGCACCAGTGTGACCGAGGTGCAACATACATTCAATGTGTTCATGGCTCCATCTGCTCATTCAATTCAACCTGTACCCGACTGCTGCCTCTCACCTGAACCGTAGTCAACAGAAATGCGCACTTGTATCACACCTTGTCGACACTGTTAATGTGTCATTGACACCCAATAACCTGACATGTTGCTTAATCCGTTTAATCTCAATTCTTTCATAATAAGACTCTGTTACAATAAGACACTTCCACAACACTACATTCATTTGAATAGACAATCACTTTTGAATACAGTGTGGAGTAGTGGTTTGGGCTCTGTACCCTGTAGCACAGCACGGTGTGTGCAATCTCTGGTACACTTACTACTCTTGAGCAAGGGACTTTAGCTAGATTGCACCAGTTAATGCCCACCCATGCCAATGGGTTAAGTGTAAGGAAAACAAAATGTGGTAATATCTCGTTAACATCTGTAAGTCACCCTGGCTTTGGTGTCTGCTAAGAAATCGAGTTAAAGATACGTTGATATGAATCTCCATTGATTTATTTCTATGCTCAACATGTATAATTAATGTATATATTATTATCTTCTCTCTGCATTTATTTTTAATTCTGCCTTGGATTATCCTCCATACATGATAGCCTGTCGCACAAATGAATGTACAATGCATTCTGGCCCTTTTTATCACTACAACAAGTAAAGCCAAAATATGAAAGAGAACGTGAGTTGAAAAGGTGAGGTGGTGTTTTTCTCTTTATATCTCTATTTACAGAGTAGACGAAATGCAGAGGAGGAAATATAAATAGAAAAGAAGAAAGAATGTCAACGAAGAACTGTAAATGCACAGAGGGAAATGTGAACATAAAATTGGTATTACATACGGACATACGTTTTTTCTTAGATCTATGTAAAAATGTAATATTTTATAGCATAGAGCGAAGTAATATGAACTGATACAGAATATTTGATGAAGTCTAAATACATCTGTTTGTTCAAAACAGAATACACTGTATTGTTCTTGTTGTGAATACATTGGGGTGGATATATTTACGAATGGTATGGTGGTTGTGATCAAGAAGTGAAAAACGACGACCCCTCGTATGCTTGTGAGGATCTCAGCAGGGCTGTCCTGCAGGCTGAAGACGGGTCTGGTAACAGATGAAGGAGCTCTGGAGAATGCGGGCATCGGTCCCGCCACCTATCGCATGCTAAGCGAGCGCTCTACCATCTGAGCTAATACCCTGTTCCAGGACAGAAGAAGCTGTTTCCATCGGATTGCTTGAGTGCGTCCAAACGTGGGGCCAGTGGCGCAATGGATAACGCGTCTGACTTCGAATCAGAAGACTGTAGGTTCGACTCCTACCTGGCTCGACAGCATCTACACCCAACTCTCGCTGTTTTCTTCTCATATCTGGCGACCAGCAGCACTACATCATAGTGTGCCGGACCAGGCATGGGAGGACCATCAAAGTCACCGCTACCACACTCCAATCTCATTCCATGATGATTATCAAACCATTGCACCAGTGTGACTGAGGTGCAACATACATTCAATGTGTTCATGGCTCCATCTGCTCATTCAATTCAACCTGTACCCGACTGCTGCCTCTCACCTGAACCGTAGTCAACAGAAATGCGCACTTGTATCACACCTTGTCGACACTGTTAATGTGTCATTGACACCCAATAACCTGACATGTTGCTTAATCCGTTTAATCTCAATTCTTTCATAATAAGACTCTGTTACAATAAGACACTTCCACAACACTACATTCATTTGAATAGACAATCACTTTTGAATACAGTGTGGAGTAGTGGTTTGGGCTCTGTACCCTGTAGCACAGCACGGTGTGTGCAATCTCTGGTACACTTACTACTCTTGAGCAAGGGACTTTAGCTAGATTGCACCAGTTAATGCCCACCCATGCCAATGGGTTAAGTGTAAGGAAAACAAAATGTGGTAATATCTCGTTAACATCTGTAAGTCACCCTGGCTTTGGTGTCTGCTAAGAAATCGAATTAAAAAATACGTTGATATGAATCTCCATTGATTTATTTCTGTGTTCAACATGTATAATTCATGTATTTATTATTATCTTCTCTCTGCATTTATTTTTAATTCTGCCTTGGATTATCCTACATACATGTCGCACAAGTGAATGTACAATGCATTCTGGCCCTTCTCATCACTACAACAAGCAAAGCCAAAATATGAAAGAGAAAGTGAGTTGAAAAGGTGAGGTGGTGTTTTTCTCTTTATATCTCTATTTACAGAGTAGACGAAATGCAGAGGAGGAAATATAAATAGAAAAGAAGAAAAAATGTCAACGAAGAACTGTAAATGCACAGAGGGAAATGTGAACATAAAATTGGTATTACATACGGACATACGTTTTTTCTTAGATCTATGTAAAAATGTAATATTTTATAGCATAGAGCGAAGTAATATGAACTGATACAGAATATTAGATGAAGTCTAAATACATCTGTTTGTTCAAAACAGAATACACTGTATTGTTCTTGTTGTGAATACATTGGGGTGGATATATTTACGAATGGTATGGTGGTTGTGATCAAGAAGTGAAAAATGACGACCCCTCGTATGCTTGTGAGGATCTCAGCAGGGCTGTCCTGCGGGCTGAAGACGGGTCTGGTAGCAGATGAAGGAGCTCTGGAGAATGCGGGCATCGGTCCCGCCACCTCTCGCATGCTAAGCGAGCGCTCTACCATCTGAGCTAATTCCCCGCTGCTTCCTGTGGCAGCACCGCCCTGTGCAGCGCCGGCTGCAGGTTCGCTCTGAACTTTGCATCCCTTTGGGTTCACTGATACCCTGTTCCAGGACAGAAGAAGCAGTTTCCATCGGATTGCTTGAGTGCGTCCAAACGTGGGGCCAGTGGCGCAATGGATAACGCGTCTGACTACGAATCAGAAGACTGTAGGTTCGACTCCTACCTGGCTCGACAGCATCTACACCCAACTCTCGCTGTTTTCTTCTCATATCTGGCGACCAGCAGCACTACATCATAGTGTGCCGGACCAGGCATGGGAGGACCATCAAAGTCACCGCTACCACACTCCAATCTCATTCCATGATGATTATCAAACCATTGCACCAGTGTGACTGAGGTGCAACATACATTCAATGTGTTCATGGCTCCATCTGCTCATTCAATTCAACCTGTACCCGACTGCTGCCTCTCACCTGAACGGTAGTCAACAGAAATGCGCACTTGTATCACACCTTGTCGACACTGTTAATGTGTCATTGACACCCAATAACCTGACATGTTGCTTAATCCGTTTAATCTCAATTCTTTCATAGTAAGACTCTGTTACAATAAGACACTTCCACAACACTACATTCATTTGAATAGACAATCACTTTTGAATACAGTGTGGAGTAGTGGTTTGGGCTCTGTACCCTGTCGCAGAGCACGGTGTGTGCAATCCCTGGTTCGCTGACTACTCTTGAGCAAGGGACTTTAGCTAGATTGCACCAGTTAATGCCCACCCATGCCAATGGGTTAAGTGTAAGGAAAACAAAATGTGGTAATATCTCGTTAACATCTGTAATTTACCCTGGCTTTGGTGTCTGCTAAGAAATCGAATTAAAAAATACTTTGATATGAATCTCCATTGATTTATTTCTATGTTCAACATGTATAATTCATGTATTTATTATTATCTTCTCTCTGCATTTATTTTTAATTCTGCCTTGGATTATCCTACATACATGTCGCACAAGTGAATGTACAATGCATTCTGGCCCTTCTCATCACTACAACAAGCAAAGCCAAAATATGAAAGAGAAAGTGAGTTGAAAAGGTGAGGTGGTGTTTTTCTCTTTATATCTCTATTTACAGAGTAGACGAAATGCAGAGGAGGAAATATAAATAGAAAAGAAGAAAAAATGTCAACGAAGAACTGTAAATGCACAGAGGGAAATGTGAACATAAAATTGGTATTACATACGGACATACGTTTTTTCTTAGATCTATGTAAAAATGTAATATTTTATAGCATAGAGCGAAGTAATATGAACTGATACAGAATATTTGATGAAGTCTAAATACATCTGTTTGTTCAAAACAGAATACACTGTATTGTTCTTGTTGTGAATACATTGGGGTGGATATATTTACGAATGGTATGGTGGTTGTGATCAAGAAGTGAAAAATGACGACCCCTCGTATGCTTGGGAGGATCTCAGCAGGGCTGTCCTGCGGGCTGAAGACGGGTCTGATAGCAGATGAAGGAGCTCTGGAGAATGCGGGCATCGGTCCCGCCACCTCTCGCATGCTAAGCGAGCGCTCTACCATCTGAGCTAATTCCCCGCTGCTTCCTGTGGCAGCACCGCCCTGTGCAGCGCCGGCTGCAGGTTCGCTCTGAACTTTGCATCCCTTTGGGTTCACTGATACCCTGTTCCAGGACAGAAGAAGCTGTTTCCATCGGATTGCTTGACTGCATCTAAACGTGGGGCCAGTGGCGCAATGGATAACGCGTCTGACTACGAATCAGAAGACTGTAGGTTCGACTCCTACCTGGCTCGACAGCATCTACAACCAACTCTCGCTGTTTTCTTCTCATATCTGGCGACCAGCAGCACTACATCATAGTGTGCCGGACCAGGCATGGGAGGACCATCAAAGTCACCGCTACCACACTCCAATCTCATTCCATGATGATTATCAAACCATTGCACCAGTGTGACTGAGGTGCAACATACATTCAATGTGTTCATGGCTCCATCTGCTCATTCAATTCAACCTGTACCCGACTGCTGCCTCTCACCTGAAACGTAGTCAGCAGAAATGCGCACTTGTATCACACCTTGTCGACACTGTTAATGTGTCATTGACACCCAATAACCTGACATGTTGCTTTATCCGTTTAATCTCAATTCTTTCATAATAAGACTCTGTTACAATAAGACACTTCCACAACACTACATTCATTTGAATAGACAATCACTTTTGAATACAGTGTGGAGTAGTGGTTTGGGCTCTGTACCCTGTAGCACAGCACGGTGTGTGCAATCTCTGGTACACTTACTACTCTTGAGCAAGGGACTTTAGCTAGATTGCACCAGTTAATGCCCACCCATGCCAATGGGTTAAGTGTAAGGAAAACAAAATGTGGTAATATCTCGTTAACATCTGTAAGTCACCCTGGCTTTGGTGTCTGCTAAGAAATCGAATTAAAAAATACGTTGATATGAATCTCCATTGATTTATTTCTGTGTTCAACATGTATAATTCATGTATTTATTATTATCTTCTCTCTGCATTTATTTTTAATTCTGCCTTGGATTATCCTACATACATGTCGCACAAGTGAATGTACAATGCATTCTGGCCCTTCTCATCACTACAACAAGCAAAGCCAAAATATGAAAGAGAAAGTGAGTTGAAAAGGTGAGGTGGTGTTTTTCTCTTTATATCTCTATTTACAGAGTAGACGAAATGCAGAGGAGGAAATATAAATAGAAAAGAAGAAAAAATGTCAACGAAGAACTGTAAATGCACAGAGGGAAATGTGAACATAAAATTGGTATTACATACGGACATACGTTTTTTCTTAGATCTATGTAAAAATGTAATATTTTATAGCATAGAGCGAAGTAATATGAACTGATACAGAATATTTGATGAAGTCTAAATACATCTGTTTGTTCAAAACAGAATACACTGTATTGTTCTTGTTGTGAATACATTGGGGTGGATATATTTACGAATGGTATGGTGGTTGTGATCAAGAAGTGAAAAATGACGACCCCTCGTATGCTTGTGAGGATCTCAGCAGGGCTGTCCTGCGGGCTGAAGACGGGTCTGGTAGCAGATGAAGGAGCTCTGGAGAATGCGGGCATCGGTCCCGCCACCTCTCGCATGCTAAGCGAGCGCTCTACCATCTGAGCTAATACCCTGTTCCAGGACAGAAGAAGCTGTTTCCATCGGATTGCTTGAGTGCGTCCAAACGTGGGGCCAGTGGCGCAATGGATAACGCGTCTGACTTCGAATCAGAAGACTGTAGGTTCGACTCCTACCTGGCTCGACAGCATCTACACCCAACTCTCGCTGTTTTCTTCTCATATCTGGCGACCAGCAGCACTACATCATAGTGTGCCGGACCAGGCATGGGAGGACCATCAAAGTCACCGCTACCACACTCCAATCTCATTCCATGATGATTATCAAACCATTGCACCAGTGTGACTGAGGTGCAACATACATTCAATGTGTTCATGGCTCCATCTGCTCATTCAATTCAACCTGTACCCGACTGCTGCCTCTCACCTGAACCGTAGTCAACAGAAATGCGCACTTGTATCACACCTTGTCGACACTGTTAATGTGTTTTTGACACCCAATATCCTGACATGTTGCTTAATCCGTTTAATCTCAATTCTTTCATAATAAGACTCTGTTACAATAAGACACTTCCACAAAACTACATTCATTTGAACAGATAATCACTTTTGAATACAGTGTGGAGTAGTGGTTTGGGCTCTGTACCCTGTAGCACAGCACGGTGTGTGCAATCTCTGGTACACTTACTACTCTTGAGCAAGGGACTTTAGCTAGATTGCACCAGTTAATGCCCACCCATGCCAATGGGTTAAGTGTAAGGAAAACAAAATGTGGTAATATCTCGTTAACATCTGTAAGTCACCCTGGCTTTGGTGTCTGCTAAGAAATCGAGTTAAAGATACGTTGATATGAATCTCCATTGATTTATTTCTATGCTCAACATGTATAATTAATGTATATATTATTATCTTCTCTCTGCATTTATTTTTAATTCTGCCTTGGATTATCCTCCATACATGATAGCCTGTCGCACAAATGAATGTACAATGCATTCTGGCCCTTCTCATCACTACAACAGGCAAAGCCAAAATATGAAAGAGAACGTGAGTTGAAAAGGTGAGGTGGTGTTTTTCTCTTTATATCTCTATTTACAGAGTAGACGAAATGCAGAGGAGGAAATATAAATAGGAAAGAAGAAAAAATGTCAACGAAGAACTGTAAATGCACAGAGGGAAATGTGAACATAAAATTGGTATTACATACGGACATACGCTTTTTCTTAGATCTATGTAAAAATGTAATATTTTATAGCATAGAGCGAAGTAATATGAACTGATACAGAATATTTGAAGAAGTCTAAATACATCTGTTTGTTCAAAACAGAATACACTGTATTGTTCTTGTTGTGAATACATTGGGGTGGATATATTTACGAATGGTATGGTGGTTGTGATCAAGAAGTGAAAAACGACGACCCCTCGTATGCTTGTGAGGATCTCAGCAGGGCTGTCCTGCGGGCTGAAGACGGGTCTGGTAGCAGATGAAGGAGCTCTGGAGAATGCGGGCATCGGTCCCGCCACCTCTCGCATGCTAAGCGAGCGCTCTACCATCTGAGCTAATTCCCCGCTGCTTCCTGTGGCAGCACCGCCCTGTGCAGCGCCGGCTGCAGGTTCGCTCTGAACTTTGCATCCCTTTGGGTGCACTGATACCCTGTTCCAGGACAGAAGAAGCTGTTTCCATCGGATTGCTTGAGTGCGTCCAAACGTGGGGCCAGTGGCGCAATGGATAACGCGTCTGACTTCGAATCAGAAGACTGTAGGTTCGACTCCTACCTGGCTCGACAGCATCTACACCCAACTCTCGCTGTTTTCTTCTCATATCTGGCGACCAGCAGCACTACATCATAGTGTGCCGGACCAGGCATGGGAGGACCATCAAAGTCACCGCTACCACACTCCAATCTCATTCCATGATGATTATCAAACCATTGCACCAGTGTGACTGAGGTGCAACATACATTCAATGTGTTCATGGCTCCATCTGCTCATTCAATTCAACCTGTACCCGACTGCTGCCTCTCACCTGAACCGTAGTCAACAGAAATGCGCACTTGTATCACACCTTGTCGACACTGTTAATGTGTCATTGACACCCAATAACCTGACATGTTGCTTAATCCGTTTAATCTCAATTCTTTCATAATAAGACTCTGTTACAATAAGACACTTCCACAACACTACATTCATTTGAATAGACAATCACTTTTGAATACAGTGTGGAGTAGTGGTTTGGGCTCTGTACCCTGTCGCACAGCACGGTGTGTGCAATCTCTGGTACACTTACTACTCTTGAGCAAGGGACTTTAGCTAGATTGCACCAGTTAATGCCCACCCATGCCAATGGGTTAAGTGTAAGGAAAACAAAATGTGGTAATATCTCGTTAACATCTGTAAGTCACCCTGGCTTTGGTGTCTGCTAAGAAATCGAATTAAAAAATACGTTGATATGAATCTCCATTGATTTATTTCTATGTTCAACATGTATAATTCATGTATTTATTATTATCTTCTCTCTGCATTTATTTTTAATTCTGCCTTGGATTATCCTACATACATGTCGCACAAGTGAATGTACAATGCATTCTGGCCCTTCTCATCACTACAACAAGCAAAGGCAAAATATGAAAGAGAACGTGAGTTGAAAAGGTGAGGTGGTGTTTTTCTCTTTATATCTCTATTTACAGAGTAGACGAAATGCAGAGGAGGAAATATAAATAGAAAAGAAGAAAAAATGTCAACGAAGAACTGTAAATGCACAGAGGGAAATGTGAACATAAAATTGGTATTACATACGGACATACGTTTTTTCTTAGATCTATGTAAAAATGTAATATTTTATAGCATAGAGCGAAGTAATATGAACTGATACAGAATATTTGATGAAGTCTAAATACATCTGTTTGTTCAAAACAGAATACACTGTATTGTTCTTGTTGTGAATACATTGGGGTGGATATATTTACGAATGGTATGGTGGTTGTGATCAAGAAGTGAAAAATGACGACCCCTCGTATGCTTGTGAGGATCTCAGCAGGGCTGTCCTGCGGGCTGAAGACGGGTCTGGTAGCAGATGAAGGAGCTCTGGAGAATGCGGGCATCGGTCCCGCCACCTCTCGCATGCTAAGCGAGCGCTCTACCATCTGAGCTAATTCCCCGCTGCTTCCTGTGGCAGCACCGCCCTGTGCAGCGCCGGCTGCAGGTTCGCTCTGAACTTTGCATCCCTTTGGGTTCACTGATACCCTGTTCCAGGACAGAAGAAGCAGTTTCCATCGGATTGCTTGAGTGCGTCCAAACGTGGGGCCAGTGGCGCAATGGATAACGCGTCTGACTACGAATCAGAAGACTGTAGGTTCGACTCCTACCTGGCTCGACAGCATCTACACCCAACTCTCGCTGTTTTCTTCTCATATCTGGCGACCAGCAGCACTACATCATAGTGTGCCGGACCAGGCATGGGAGGACCATCAAAGTCACCGCTACCACACTCCAATCTCATTCCATGATGATTATCAAACCATTGCACCAGTGTGACTGAGGTGCAACATACATTCAATGTGTTCATGGCTCCATCTGCTCATTCAATTCAACCTGTACCCGACTGCTGCCTCTCACCTGAACCGTAGTCAACAGAAATGCGCACTTGTATCACACCTTGTCGACACTGTTAATGTGTTTTTGACACCCAATATCCTGACATGTTGCTTAATCCGTTTAATCTCAATTCTTTCATAATAAGACTCTGTTACAATAAGACACTTCCACAAAACTACATTCATTTGAACAGATAATCACTTTTGAATACAGTGTGGAGTAGTGGTTTGGGCTCTGTACCCTGTAGCACAGCACGGTGTGTGCAATCTCTGGTACACTTACTACTCTTGAGCAAGGGACTTTAGCTAGATTGCACCAGTTAATGCCCACCCATGCCAATGGGTTAAGTGTAAGGAAAACAAAATGTGGTAATATCTCGTTAACATCTGTAAGTCACCCTGGCTTTGGTGTCTGCTAAGAAATCGAGTTAAAGATACGTTGATATGAATCTCCATTGATTTATTTCTATGCTCAACATGTATAATTAATGTATTTATTATTATCTTCTCTCTGCATTTATTTTTAATTCTGCCTTGGATTATCCTCCATACATGTCGCACAAATGAATGTACAATGCATTCTGGCCCTTCTCATCACTACAACAAGCAAAGGCAAAATATGAAAGAGAACGTGAGTTGAAAAGGTGAGGTGGTGTTTTTCTCTTTATATCTCTATTTACAGAGTAGACGAAATGCAGAGGAGGAAATATAAATAGAAAAGAAGAAAAAATGTCAACGAAGAACTGTAAAGGCACAGAGGGAAATGTGAACATAAAATTGGTATTACATACGGACATACGTTTTTTCTTAGATCTATGTAAAAATGTAATATTTTATAGCATAGAGCGAAGTAATATGAACTGATACAGAATATTAGATGAAGTCTAAATACATCTGTTTGTTCAAAACAGAATACACTGTATTGTTCTTGTTGTGAATACATTGGGGTGGATATATTTACGAATGGTATGGTGGTTGTGATCAAGAAGTGAAAAATGACGACCCCTCGTATGCTTGTGAGGATCTCAGCAGGGCTGTCCTGCGGGCTGACGACGGGTCTGGTAGCAGATGAAGGAGCTCTGGAGAATGCGGGCATCGGTCCCGCCACCTCTCGCATGCTAAGCGAGCGCTCTACCATCTGAGCTAATTCCCCGCTGCTTCCTGTGGCAGCACCGCCCTGTGCAGCGCCGGCTGCAGGTTCGCTCTGAACTTTGCATCCCTTTGGGTTCACTGATACCCTGTTCCAGGACAGAAGAAGCTGTTTCCATCGGATTGCTTGAGTGCGTCCAAACGTGGGGCCAGTGGCGCAATGCATAACGCGTCTGACTACGAATCAGAAGACTGTAGGTTCGACTCCTACCTGGCTCGACAGCATCTACAACCAACTCTCACTGTTTTCTTCTCATATCTGGCGACCAGCAACACTACATCATAGTGTGCCGGACCAGGCATGGGAGGACCATCAAAGTCACCGCTACCACACTCCAATCTCATTCCATGATGATTATCAAACCATTGCACCAGTGTGACTGAGGTGCAACATACATTCAATGTCTTCATGGCTCCATCTGCTCATTCAATTCAACCTGTACCCGACTGCTGCCTCTCACCTGAAACGTAGTCAACAGAAATGCGCACTTGTATCACACCTTGTCGACACTGTTAATGTGTCATTGACACCCAATATCCTGACATGTTGCTTAATCCGTTTAATCTCAATTCTTTCATAATAAGACTCTGTTACAATAAGACACTTCCACAACACTACATTCATTTGAATAGACAATCACTTTTGAATACAGTGTGGAGTAGTGGTTTGGGCTCTGTACCCTGTAGCACAGCACGGTGTGTGCAATCTCTGGTACACTTACTACTCTTGAGCAAGGGACTTTAGCTAGATTGCACCAGTTAATGCCCACCCATGCCAATGGGTTAAGTGTAAGGAAAACAAAATGTGGTAATATCTCGTTAACATCTGTAAGTCACCCTGGCTATGGTGTCTGCTAAGAAATCGAATTAAAAAATACGTTGATATGAATCTCCATTGATTTATTTCTGTGTTCAACATGTATAATTCATGTATTTATTATTATCTTCTCTCTGCATTTATTTTTAATTCTGCCTTGGATTATCCTCCATACATGTCGCACAAGTGAATGTACAATGCATTCTGGCCCTTCTCATCACTACAACAGGCAAAGCCAAAATATGAAAGAGAAAGTGAGTTGAAAAGGTGAGGTGGTGTTTTTCTCTTTATATCTCTATTTACAGAGTAGACGAAATGCAGAGGAGGAAATATAAATAGGAAAGAAGAAAAAATGTCAACGAAGAACTGTAAATGCACAGAGGGAAATGTGAACATAAAATTGGTATTACATACGGACATACGCTTTTTCTTAGATCTATGTAAAAATGTAATATTTTATAGCATAGAGCGAAGTAATATGAACTGATACAGAATATTTGAAGAAGTCTAAATACATCTGTTTGTTCAAAACAGAATACACTGTATTGTTCTTGTTGTGAATACATTGGGGTGGATATATTTACGAATGGTATGGTGGTTGTGATCAAGAAGTGAAAAATGACGACCCCTCGTATGCTTGTGAGGATCTCAGCAGGGCTGTCCTGCGGGCTGAAAACGGGTCTGGTAGCAGATGAAGGAGCTCTGGAGAATGCGGGCATCGGTCCCGCCACCTCTCGCATGCTAAGCGAGCGCTCTACCATCTGAGCTAATACCCTGTTCCAGGACAGAAGAAGCTGTTTCCATCGGATTGCTTGAGTGCGTCCAAACGTGGGGCCAGTGGCGCAATGGATAACGCGTCTGACTTCGAATCAGAAGACTGTAGGTTCGACTCCTACCTGGCTCGACAGCATCTACACCCAACTCTCGCTGTTTTCTTCTCATATCTGGCGACCAGCAGCACTACATCATAGTGTGCCGGACCAGGCATGGGAGGACCATCAAAGTCACCGCTACCACACTCCAATCTCATTCCATGATGATTATCAAACCATTGCACCAGTGTGACTGAGGTGCAACATACATTCAATGTGTTCATGGCTCCATCTGCTCATTCAATTCAACCTGTACCCGACTGCTGCCTCTCACCTGAACCGTAGTCAACAGAAATGCGCACTTGTATCACACCTTGTCGACACTGTTAATGTGTTTTTGACACCCAATATCCTGACATGTTGCTTAATCCGTTTAATCTCAATTCTTTCATAATAAGACTCTGTTACAATAAGACACTTCCACAAAACTACATTCATTTGAACAGATAATCACTTTTGAATACAGTGTGGAGTAGTGGTTTGGGCTCTGTACCCTGTAGCACAGCACGGTGTGTGCAATCTCTGGTACACTTACTACTCTTGAGCAAGGGACTTTAGCTAGATTGCACCAGTTAATGCCCACCCATGCCAATGGGTTAAGTGTAAGGAAAACAAAATGTGGTAATATCTCGTTAACATCTGTAAGTCACCCTGGCTTTGGTGTCTGCTAAGAAATCGAGTTAACGATATGTTGATATGAATCTCCATTGATTTATTTCTATGCTCAACATGTATAATTAATGTATATATTATTATCTTCTCTCTGCATTTATTTTTAATTCTGCCTTGGATTATCCTCCATACATGATAGCCTGTCGCACAAATGAATGTACAATGCATTCTGGCCCTTCTCATCACTACAACAGGCAAAGCCAAAATATGAAAGAGAACGTGAGTTGAAAAGGTGAGGTGGTGTTTTTCTCTTTATATCTCTATTTACAGAGTAGACGAAATGCAGAGGAGGAAATATAAATAGGAAAGAAGAAAAAATGTCAACGAAGAACTGTAAATGCACAGAGGGAAATGTGAACATAAAATTGGTATTACATACGGACATACGCTTTTTCTTAGATCTATGTAAAAATGTAATATTTTATAGCATAGAGCGAAGTAATATGAACTGATACAGAATATTTGAAGAAGTCTAAATACATCTGTTTGTTCAAAACAGAATACACTGTATTGTTCTTGTTGTGAATACATTGGGGTGGATATATTTACGAATGGTATGGTGGTTGTGATCAAGAAGTGAAAAACGACGACCCCTCGTATGCTTGTGAGGATCTCAGCAGGGCTGTCCTGCGGGCTGAAGACGGGTCTGGTAGCAGATGAAGGAGCTCTGGAGAATGCGGGCATCGGTCCCGCCACCTCTCGCATGCTAAGCGAGCGCTCTACCATCTGAGCTAATTCCCCGCTGCTTCCTGTGGCAGCACCGCCCTGTGCAGCGCCGGCTGCAGGTTCGCTCTGAACTTTGCATCCCTTTGGGTGCACTGATACCCTGTTCCAGGACAGAAGAAGCTGTTTCCATCGGATTGCTTGAGTGCGTCCAAACGTGGGGCCAGTGGCGCAATGGATAACGCGTCTGACTTCGAATCAGAAGACTGTAGGTTCGACTCCTACCTGGCTCGACAGCATCGACACCCAACTCTCGCTGTTTTCTTCTCATATCTGGCGACCAGCAGCACTACATCATAGTGTGCCGGACCAGGCATGGGAGGACCATCAAAGTCACCGCTACCACACTCCAATCTCATTCCATGATGATTATCAAACCATTGCACCAGTGTGACTGAGGTGCAACATACATTCAATGTGTTCATGGCTCCATCTGCTCATTCAATTCAACCTGTACCCGACTGCTGCCTCTCACCTGAACCGTAGTCAACAGAAATGCGCACTTGTATCACACCTTGTCGACACTGTTAATGTGTCATTGACACCCAATAACCTGACATGTTGCTTAATCCGTTTAATCTCAATTCTTTCATAATAAGACTCTGTTACAATAAGACACTTCCACAACACTACATTCATTTGAATAGACAATCACTTTTGAATACAGTGTGGAGTAGTGGTTTGGGCTCTGTACCCTGTCGCACAGCACGGTGTGTGCAATCTCTGGTACACTTACTACTCTTGAGCAAGGGACTTTAGCTAGATTGCACCAGTTAATGCCCACCCATGCCAATGGGTTAAGTGTAAGGAAAACAAAATGTGGTAATATCTCGTTAACATCTGTAAGTCACCCTGGCTTTGGTGTCTGCTAAGAAATCGAATTAAAAAATACGTTGATATGAATCTCCATTGATTTATTTCTATGTTCAACATGTATAATTCATGTATTTATTATTATCTTCTCTCTGCATTTATTTTTAATTCTGCCTTGGATTATCCTACATACATGTCGCACAAGTGAATGTACAATGCATTCTGGCCCTTCTCATCACTACAACAAGCAAAGGCAAAATATGAAAGAGAACGTGAGTTGAAAAGGTGAGGTGGTGTTTTTCTCTTTATATCTCTATTTACAGAGTAGACGAAATGCAGAGGAGGAAATATAAATAGAAAAGAAGAAAAAATGTCAACGAAGAACTGTAAATGCACAGAGGGAAATGTGAACATAAAATTGGTATTACATACGGACATACGTTTTTTCTTAGATCTATGTAAAAATGTAATATTTTATAGCATAGAGCGAAGTAATATGAACTGATACAGAATATTTGATGAAGTCTAAATACATCTGTTTGTTCAAAACAGAATACACTGTATTGTTCTTGTTGTGAATACATTGGGGTGGATATATTTACGAATGGTATGGTGGTTGTGATCAAGAAGTGAAAAATGACGACCCCTCGTATGCTTGTGAGGATCTCAGCAGGGCTGTCCTGCGGGCTGAAGACGGGTCTGGTAGCAGATGAAGGAGCTCTGGAGAATGCGGGCATCGGTCCCGCCACCTCTCGCATGCTAAGCGAGCGCTCTACCATCTGAGCTAATTCCCCGCTGCTTCCTGTGGCAGCACCGCCCTGTGCAGCGCCGGCTGCAGGTTCGCTCTGAACTTTGCATCCCTTTGGGTGCACTGATACCCTGTTCCAGGACAGAAGAAGCAGTTTCCATCGGATTGCTTGAGTGCGTCCAAACGTGGGGCCAGTGGCGCAATGGATAACGCGTCTGACTACGAATCAGAAGACTGTAGGTTCGACTCCTACCTGGCTCGACAGCATCTACACCCAACTCTCGCTGTTTTCTTCTCATATCTGGCGACCAGCAGCACTACATCATAGTGTGCCGGACCAGGCATGGGAGGACCATCAAAGTCACCGCTACCACACTCCAATCTCATTCCATGATGATTATCAAACCATTGCACCAGTGTGACTGAGGTGCAACATACATTCAATGTGTTCATGGCTCCATCTGCTCATTCAATTCAACCTGTACCCGACTGCTGCCTCTCACCTGAACCGTAGTCAACAGAAATGCGCACTTGTATCACACCTTGTCGACACTGTTAATGTGTCATTGACACCCAATATCCTGACATGTTGCTTAATCCGTTTAATCTCAATTCTTTCATAATAAGACTCTGTTACAATAAGACACTTCCACAACACTACATTCATTTGAATAGACAATCACTTTTGAATACAGTGTGGAGTAGTGGTTTGGGCTCTGTACCCTGTAGCACAGCACGGTGTGTGCAATCTCTGGTACACTTACTACTCTTGAGCAAGGGACTTTAGCTAGATTGCACCAGTTAATGCCCACCCATGCCAATGGGTTAAGTGTAAGGAAAACAAAATGTGGTAATATCTCGTTAACATCTGTAAGTCACCCTGGCTATGGTGTCTGCTAAGAAATCGAATTAAAAAATACGTTGATATGAATCTCCATTGATTTATTTCTGTGTTCAACATGTATAATTCATGTATTTATTATTATCTTCTCTCTGCATTTATTTTTAATTCTGCCTTGGATTATCCTCCATACATGTCGCACAAATGAATGTACAATGCATTCTGGCCCTTCTCATCACTACAACAAGCAAAGGCAAAATATGAAAGAGAACGTGAGTTGAAAAGGTGAGGTGGTGTTTTTCTCTTTATATCTCTATTTACAGAGTAGACGAAATGCAGAGGAGGAAATATAAATAGAAAAGAAGAAAAAATGTCAACGAAGAAATGTAAAGGCACAGAGGGAAATGTGAACATAAAATTGGTATTACATACGGACATACGTTTTTTCTTAGATCTATGTAAAAATGTAATATTTTATAGCATAGAGCGAAGTAATATGAACTGATACAGAATATTAGATGAAGTCTAAATACATCTGTTTGTTCAAAACAGAATACACTGTATTGTTCTTGTTGTGAATACATTGGGGTGGATATATTTACGAATGGTATGGTGGTTGTGATCAAGAAGTGAAAAATGACGACCCCTCGTATGCTTGTGAGGATCTCAGCAGGGCTGTCCTGCGGGCTGAAGACGGGTCTGGTAGCAGATGAAGGAGCTCTGGAGAATGCGGGCATCGGTCCCGCCACCTCTCGCATGCTAAGCGAGCGCTCTACCATCTGAGCTAATTCCCCGCTGCTTCCTGTGGCAGCACCGCCCTGTGCAGCGCCGGCTGCAGGTTCGCTCTGAACTTTGCATCCCTTTGGGTTCACTGATACCCTGTTCCAGGACAGAAGAAGCTGTTTCCATCGGATTGCTTGAGTGCGTCCAAACGTGGGGCCAGTGGCGCAATGGATAACGCGTCTGACTACGAATCAGAAGACTGTAGGTTCGACTCCTACCTGGCTCGACAGCATCTACAACCAACTCTCACTGTTTTCTTCTCATATCTGGCGACCAGCAGCACTACATCATAGTGTGCCGGACCAGGCATGGGAGGACCATCAAAGTCACCGCTACCACACTCCAATCTCATTCCATGATGATTATCAAACCATTGCACCAGTGTGACTGAGGTGCAACATACATTCAATGTGTTCATGGCTCCATCTGCTCATTCAATTTAACCTGTACCCGACTGCTGCCTCTCACCTGAAACGTAGTCAACAGAAATGCGCACTTGTATCACACCTTGTCGACACTGTTAATGTGTCATTGACACCCAATATCCTGACATGTTGCTTAATCCGTTTAATCTCAATTCTTTCATAATAAGACTCTGTTACAATAAGACACTTCCACAACACTACATTCATTTGAACAGATAATCACTTTTGAATACAGTGTGGAGTAGTGGTTTGGGCTCTGTACCCTGTAGCACAGCACGGTGTGTGCAATCTCTGGTACACTTACTACTCTTGAGCAAGGGACTTTAGCTAGATTGCACCAGTTAATGCCCACCCATGCCAATGGGTTAAGTGTAAGGAAAACAAAATGTGGTAATATCTCGTTAACATCTGTAAGTCACCCTGGCTATGGTGTCTGCTAAGAAATCGAATTAAAAAATATGTTGATATGAATCTCCATTGATTTATTTCTGTGTTCAACATGTATAATTCATGTATTTATTATTATCTTCTCTCTGCATTTATTTTTAATTCTGCCTTGGATTATCCTCCATACATGTCGCACAAATGAATGTACAATGCATTCTGGCCCTTCTCATCACTACAACAAGCAAAGGCAAAATATGAAAGAGAACGTGAGTTGAAAAGGTGAGGTGGTGTTTTTCTCTTTATATCTCTATTTACAGAGTAGACGAAATGCAGAGGAGGAAATATAAATAGAAAAGAAGAAAAAATGTCAACGAAGAACTGTAAATGCACAGAGGGAAATGTGAACATAAAATTGGTATTACATACGGACATACGTTTTTTCTTAGATCTATGTAAAAATGTAATATTTTATAGCATAGAGCGAAGTAATATGAACTGATACAGAATATTAGATGAAGTCTAAATACATCTGTTTGTTCAAAACAGAATACACTGTATTGTTCTTGTTGTGAATACATTGGGGTGGATATATTTACGAATGGTATGGTGGTTGTGATCAAGAAGTGAAAAATGATGACCCCTCGTATGCTTGTGAGGATCTCAGCAGGGCTGTCCTGCGGGCTGACGACGGGTCTGGTAGCAGATGAAGGAGCTCTGGAGAATGCGGGCATCGGTCCCGCCACCTCTCGCATGCTAAGCGAGCGCTCTACCATCTGAGCTAATTCCCCGCTGCTTCCTGTGGCAGCACCGCCCTGTGCAGCGCCGGCTGCAGGTTCGCTCTGAACTTTGCATCCCTTTGGGTTCACTGATACCCTGTTCCAGGACAGAAGAAGCTGTTTCCATCGGATTGCTTGAGTGCGTCCAAACGTGGGGCCAGTGGCGCAATGGATAACGCGTCTGACTACGAATCAGAAGACTGTAGGTTCGACTCCTACCTGGCTCGACAGCATCTACAACCAACTCTCACTGTTTTCTTCTCATATCTGGCGACCAGCAGCACTACATCATAGTGTGCCGGACCAGGCATGGGAGGACCATCAAAGTCACCGCTACCACACTCCAATCTCATTCCATGATGATTATCAAACCATTGCACCAGTGTGACTGAGGTGCAACATACATTCAATGTCTTCATGGCTCCATCTGCTCATTCAATTCAACCTGTACCCGACTGCTGCCTCTCACCTGAAACGTAGTCAACAGAAATGCGCACTTGTATCACACCTTGTCGACACTGTTAATGTGTCATTGACACCCAATATCCTGACATGTTGCTTAATCCGTTTAATCTCAATTCTTTCATAATAAGACTCTGTTACAATAAGACACTTCCACAACACTACATTCATTTGAATAGACAATCACTTTTGAATACAGTGTGGAGTAGTGGTTTGGGCTCTGTACCCTGTAGCACAGCACGGTGTGTGCAATCTCTGGTACACTTACTACTCTTGAGCAAGGGACTTTAGCTAGATTGCACCAGTTAATGCCCACCCATGCCAATGGGTTAAGTGTAAGGAAAACAAAATGTGGTAATATCTCGTTAACATCTGTAAGTCACCCTGGCTATGGTGTCTGCTAAGAAATCGAATTAAAAAATACGTTGATATGAATCTCCATTGATTTATTTCTGTGTTCAACATGTATAATTCATGTATTTATTATTATCTTCTCTCTGCATTTATTTTTTATTCTGCCTTGGATTATCCTCCATACATGTCGCACAAATGAATGTACAATGCATTCTGGCCCTTCTCATCACTACAACAAGCAAAGCCAAAATATGAAAGAGAACGTGAGTTGAAAAGGTGAGGTGGTGTTTTTCTCTTTATATCTCTATTTACAGAGTAGACGAAATGCAGAGGAGGAAATATAAATAGAAAAGAAGAAAAAATGTCAACGAAGAACTGTAAATGCACAGAGGGAAATGTGAACATAAAATTGGTATTACATACGGACATACGATTTTTCTTAGATCTATGTAAAAATGTAATATTTTATAGCATAGAGCGAAGTAATATGAACTGAAACAGACTATTTGAAGAAGTCTAAATACATCTGCTTGTTCAAAACAGAATACACTGTTTGGTTCTTGTTGTGAATACATTGGGGTGGATATATTTACGAATGGTATGGTGGTTGTGATCAAGAAGTGAAAAATGATGACCCCTCGTATGCTTGTGAGGATCTCAGCAGGGCTGTCCTGCGGGCTGACGACGGGTCTGGTAGCAGATGAAGGAGCTCTGGAGAATGCGGGCATCGGTCCCGCCACCTCTCGCATGCTAAGCGAGCGCTCTACCATCTGAGCTAATTCCCCGCTGCTTCCTGTGGCAGCACCGCCCTGTGCAGCGCCGGCTGCAGGTTCGCTCTGAACTTTGCATCCCTTTGGGTTCACTGATACCCTGTTCCAGGACAGAAGAAGCTGTTTCCATCGGATTGCTTGAGTGCGTCCAAACGTGGGGCCAGTGGCGCAATGGATAACGCGTCTGACTACGAATCAGAAGACTGTAGGTTCGACTCCTACCTGGCTCGACAGCATCTACAACCAACTCTCACTGTTTTCTTCTCATATCTGGCGACCAGCAGCACTACATCATAGTGTGCCGGACCAGGCATGGGAGGACCATCAAAGTCACCGCTACCACACTCCAATCTCATTCCATGATGATTATGAAACCAATGCACCAGTGTGACTGAGGTGCAACATACATTCAATGTCTTCATGGCTCCATCTGCTCATTCAATTCAACCTGTACCCGACTGCTGCCTCTCACCTGAAACGTAGTCAACAGAAATGCGCTCTTGTATCACACCTTGTCGACACTGTTAATGTGTCATTGACACCCAATAACCTGACATGTTGCTTAATCCGTTTAATCTCAATTCTTTCATAATAAGACTCTGTTACAATAAGACACTTCCACAACACTACATTCATTTGAACAGATAATCACTTTTGAATACAGTGTGGAGTAGTGGTTTGGGCTCTGTACCCTGTAGCACAGCACGGTGTGTGCAGTCTCTGGTACACTTACTACTCTTGAGCAAGGGACTTTAGCTGGATTGCACCAGTTAATGCCCACCCATGCCAATGGGTTAAGTGTAAGGAAAACAAAATGTGGTAATATCTCGTTAACATCTGTAAGTCACCCTGGCTATGGTGTCTGCTAAGAAATCGAATTAAAAAATACGTTGATATGAATCTCCATTGATTTATTTCTGTGTTCAACATGTATAATTCATGTATTTATTATTATCTTCTCTCTGCATTTATTTTTAATTCTGCCTTGGATTATCCTCCATACATGTCGCACAAATGAATGTACAATGCATTCTGGCCCTTCTCATCACTACAACAAGCAAAGGCAAAATATGAAAGAGAACGTGAGTTGAAAAGGTGAGGTGGTGTTTTTCTCTTTATATCTCTATTTACAGAGTAGACGAAATGCAGAGGAGGAAATATAAATAGAAAAGAAGAAAAAATGTCAACGAAGAACTGTAAAGGCACAGAGGGAAATGTGAACATAAAATTGGTATTACATACGGACATACGTTTTTTCTTAGATCTATGTAAAAATGTAATATTTTATAGCATAGAGCGAAGTAATATGAACTGATACAGAATATTAGATGAAGTCTAAATACATCTGTTTGTTCAAAACAGAATACACTGTATTGTTCTTGTTGTGAATACATTGGGGTGGATATATTTACGAATGGTATGGTGGTTGTGATCAAGAAGTGAAAAATGACGACCCCTCGTATGCTTGTGAGGATCTCAGCAGGGCTGTCCTGCGGGCTGAAGACGGGTCTGGTAGCAGATGAAGGAGCTCTGGAGAATGCGGGCATCGGTCCCGCCACCTCTCGCATGCTAAGCGAGCGCTCTACCATCTGAGCTAATTCCCCGCTGCTTCCTGTGGCAGCACCGCCCTGTGCAGCGCCGGCTGCAGGTTCGCTCTGAACTTTGCATCCCTTTGGGTTCACTGATACCCTGTTCCAGGACAGAAGAAGCTGTTTCCATCGGATTGCTTGAGTGCGTCCAAACGTGGGGCCAGTGGCGCAATGGATAACGCGTCTGACTACGAATCAGAAGACTGTAGGTTCGACTCCTACCTGGCTCGACAGCATCTACAACCAACTCTCACTGTTTTCTTCTCATATCTGGCGACCAGCAGCACTACATCATAGTGTGCCTGACCAGGCATGGGAGGACCATCAAAGTCACCGCTACCACACTCCAATCTCATTCCATGATGATTATCAAACCATTGCACCAGTGTGACTGAGGTGCAACATACATTCAATGTGTTCATGGCTCCATCTGCTCATTCAATTCAACCTGTACCCGACTGCTGCCTCTCACCTGAACCGTAGTCAACAGAAATGCGCACTTGTATCACACCTTGTCGACACTGTTAATGTGTCATTGACACCCAATAACCTGACATGTTGCTTAATCCGTTTAATCTCAATTCTTTCATAATAAGACTCTGTTACAATAAGACACTTCCACAACACTACATTCATTTGAACAGATAATCACTTTTGAATACAGTGTGGAGTAGTGGTTTGGGCTCTGTACCCTGTAGCACAGCACGGTGTGTGCAATCTCTGGTACACTTACTACTCTTGAGCAAGGGACTTTAGCTAGATTGCACCAGTTCATGCCCACCCATGCCAATGGGTTAAGTGTAAGGAAAACAAAATGTGGTAATATCTCGTTAACATCTGTAAGTCACCCTGGCTATGGTGTCTGCTAAGAAATCGAATTAAAAAATACGTTGATATGAATCTCCATTGATTTATTTCTGTGTTCAACATGTATAATTCATGTATTTATTATTATCTTCTCTCTGCATTTATTTTTAATTCTGCCTTGGATTATCCTCCATACATGTCGCACAAATGAATGTACAATGCATTCTGGCCCTTCTCATCACTACAACAAGCAAAGGCAAAATATGAAAGAGAACGTGAGTTGAAAAGGTGAGGTGGTGTTTTTCTCTATATATCTCTATTTACAGAGTAGACGAAATGCAGAGGAGGAAATATAAATAGAAAAGAAGAAAAAATGTCAACGAAGAACTGTAAAGGCACAGAGGGAAATGTGAACATAAAATTGGTATTACATACGGACATACGTTTTTTCTTAGATCTATGTAAAAATGTAATATTTTATAGCATAGAGCGAAGTAATATGAACTGATACAGAATATTAGATGAAGTCTAAATACATCTGTTTGTTCAAAACAGAATACACTGTATTGTACTTGTTGTGAATACATTGGGGTGGATATATTTACGAATGGTATGGTGGTTGTGATCAAGAAGTGAAAAATGACGACCCCTCGTATGCTTGTGAGGATCTCAGCAGGGCTGTCCTGCGGGCTGAAGACGGGTCTGGTAGCAGATGAAGGAGCTCTGGAGAATGCGGGCATCGGTCCCGCCACCTCTCGCATGCTAAGCGAGCGCTCTACCATCTGAGCTAATTCCCCGCTGCTTCCTGTGGCAGCACCGCCCTGTGCAGCGCCGGCTGCAGGTTCGCTCTGAACTTTGCATCCCTTTGGGTTCACTGATACCCTGTTCCAGGACAGAAGAAGCTGTTTCCATCGGATTGCTTGAGTGCGTCCAAACGTGGGGCCAGTGGCGCAATGGATAACGCGTCTGACTACGAATCAGAAGACAGTAGGTTCGACTCCTACCTGGCTCGACAGCATCTACAACCAACTCTCACTGTTTTCTTCTCATATCTGGCGACCAGCAGCACTACATCATAGTGTGCCGGACCAGGCATGGGAGGACCATCAAAGTCACCGCTACCACACTCCAATCTCATTCCATGATGATTATCAAACCATTGCACCAGTGTGACTGAGGTGCAACATACATTCAATGTGTTCATGGCTCCATCTGCTCATTCAATTCAACCTGTACCCGACTGCTGCCTCTCACCTGAACCGTAGTCAACAGAAATGCGCACTTGTATCACACCTTGTCGACACTGTTAATGTGTCATTGACACCCAATAACCTGACATGTTGCTTAATCCGTTTAATCTCAATTCTTTCATAATAAGACTCTGTTACAATAAGACACTTCCACAACACTACATTCATTTGAACAGATAATCACTTTTGAATACAGTGTGGAGTAGTGGTTTGGGCTCTGTACCCTGTAGCACAGCACGGTGTGTGCAATCTCTGGTACACTTACTACTCTTGAGCAAGGGACTTTAGCTAGATTGCACCAGTTAATGCCCACCCATGCCAATGGGTTAAGTGTAAGGAAAACAAAATGTGGTAATATCTCGTTAACATCTGTAAGTCACCCTGGCTATGGTGTCTGCTAAGAAATCGAATTAAAAAATACGTTGATATGAATCTCCATTGATTTATTTCTGTGTTCAACATGTATAATTCATGTATTTATTATTATCTTCTCTCTGCATTTATTTTTTATTCTGCCTTGGATTATCCTCCATACATGTCGCACAAATGAATGTACAATGCATTCTGGCCCTTCTCATCACTACAACAAGCAAAGCCAAAATATTAAAGAGAACGTGAGTTGAAAAGGTGAGGTGGTGTTTTTCTCTTTATATCTCTATTTACAGAGTAGACGAAATGCAGAGGAGGAAATATAAATAGAAAAGAAGAAAAAATGTCAACGAAGAACTGTAAATGCACAGAGGGAAATGTGAACATAAAATTGGTATTACATACGGACATACGATTTTTCTTAGATCTATGTAAAAATGTAATATTTTATAGCATAGAGCGAAGTAATATGAACTGAAACAGACTATTTGAAGAAGTCTAAATACATCTGCTTGTTCAAAACAGAATACACTGTTTGGTTCTTGTTGTGAATACATTGGGGTGGATATATTTACGAATGGTATGGTGGTTGTGATCAAGAAGTGAAAAATGATGACCCCTCGTATGCTTGTGAGGATCTCAGCAGGGCTGTCCTGCGGGCTGACGACGGGTCTGGTAGCAGATGAAGGAGCTCTGGAGAATGCGGGCATCGGTTCCGCCACCTCTCGCATGCTAAGCGAGCGCTCTACCATCTGAGCTAATTCCCCGCTGCTTCCTGTGGCAGCACCGCCCTGTGCAGCGCCGGCTGCAGGTTCGCTCTGAACTTTGCATCCCTTTGGGTTCACTGATACCCTGTTCCAGGACAGAAGAAGCTGTTTCCATCGGATTGCTTGAGTGCGTCCAAACGTGGGGCCAGTGGCGCAATGGATAACGCGTCTGACTACGAATCAGAAGACTGTAGAGGTTCGACTCCTACCTGGCTCGACAGCATCTACAACCAACTCTCACTGTTTTCTTCTCATATCTGGCGACCAGCAGCACTACATCATAGTGTGCCTGACCAGGCATGGGAGGACCATCAAAGTCACCGCTACCACACTCCAATCTCATTCCATGATGATTATGAAACCAATGCACCAGTGTGACTGAGGTGCAACATACATTCAATGTCTTCATGGCTCCATCTGCTCATTCAATTCAACCTGTACCCGACTGCTGCCTCTCACCTGAAACGTAGTCAACAGAAATGCGCACTTGTATCACACCTTGTCGACACTGTTAATGTGTCATTGACACCCAATAACCTGACATGTTGCTTAATCCGTTTAATCTCAATTCTTTCATAATAAGACTCTGTTACAATAAGACACTTCCACAACACTACATTCATTTGAACAGATAATCACTTTTGAATACAGTGTGGAGTAGTGGTTTGGGCTCTGTACCCTGTAGCACAGCACGGTGTGTGCAATCTCTGGTACACTTACTACTCTTGAGCAAGGGACTTTAGCTAGATTGCACCAGTTAATGCCCACCCATGCCAATGGGTTAAGTGTAAGGAAAACAAAATGTGGTAATATCTCGTTAACATCTGTAAGTCACCCTGGCTATGGTGTCTGCTAAGAAATCGAATTAAAAAATACGTTGATATGAATCTCCATTGATTTATTTCTGTGTTCAACATGTATAATTCATGTATTTATTATTATCTTCTCTCTGCATTTATTTTTAATTCTGCCTTGGATTATCCTCCATACATGTCGCACAAATGAATGTACAATGCATTCTGGCCCTTCTCATCACTACAACAAGCAAAGGCAAAATATGAAAGAGAACGTGAGTTGAAAAGGTGAGGTGGTGTTTTTCTCTTTATATCTCTATTTACAGAGTAGACGAAATGCAGAGGAGGAAATATAAATAGAAAAGAAGAAAAAATGTCAACGAAGAACTGTAAATGCACAGAGGGAAATGTGAACATAAAATTGGTATTACATACGGACATACGTTTTTTCTTAGATCTATGTAAAAATGTAATATTTTATAGCATAGAGCGAAGTAATATGAACTGATACAGAATATTAGATGAAGTCTAAATACATCTGTTTGTTCAAAACAGAATACACTGTATTGTTCTTGTTGTGAATACATTGGGGTGGATATATTTACGAATGGTATGGTGGTTGTGATCAAGAAGTGAAAAATGATGACCCCTCGTATGCTTGTGAGGATCTCAGCAGGGCTGTCCTGCGGGCTGACGACGGGTCTGGTAGCAGATGAAGGAGCTCTGGAGAATGCGGGCATCGGTCCCGCCACCTCTCGCATGCTAAGCGAGCGCTCTACCATCTGAGCTAATTCCCCGCTGCTTCCTGTGGCAGCACCGCCCTGTGCAGCGCCGGCTGCAGGTTCGCTCTGAACTTTGCATCCCTTTGGGTTCACTGATACCCTGTTCCAGGACAGAAGAAGCTGTTTCCATCGGATTGCTTGAGTGCGTCCAACCGTGGGGCCAGTGGCGCAATGGATAACGCGTCTGACTACGAATCAGAAGACTGTAGGTTCGACTCCTACCTGGCTCGACAGCATCTACAACCAACTCTCACTGTTTTCTTCTCATATCTGGCGACCAGCAGCACTACATCATAGTGTGCCTGACCAGGCATGGGAGGACCATCAAAGTCACCGCTACCACACTCCAATCTCATTCCATGATGATTATCAAACCATTGCACCAGTGTGACTGAGGTGCAACATACATTCAATGTGTTCATGGCTCCATCTGCTCATTCAATTCAACCTGTACCCGACTGCTGCCTCTCACCTGAAACGTAGTCAACAGAAATGCGCACTTGTATCACACCTTGTCGACACTGTTAATGTGTCATTGACACCCAATATCCTGACATGTTGCTTAATCCGTTTAATCTCAATTCTTTCATAATAAGACTCTGTTACAATAAGACACTTCCACAACACTACATTCATTTGAATAGACAATCACTTTTGAATACAGTGTGGAGTAGTGGTTTGGGCTCTGTACCCTGTAGCACAGCACGGTGTGTGCAATCTCTGGTACACTTACTACTCTTGAGCAAGGGACTTTAGCTAGATTGCACCAGTTAATGCCCACCCATGCCAATGGGTTAAGTGTAAGGAAAACAAAATGTGGTAATATCTCGTTAACATCTGTAAGTCACCCTGGCTATGGTGTCTGCTAAGAAATCGAATTAAAAAATACGTTGATATGAATCTCCATTGATTTATTTCTGTGTTCAACATGTATAATTCATGTATTTATTATTATCTTCTCTCTGCATTTATTTTTAATTCTGCCTTGGATTATCCTCCATACATGTCGCACAAATGAATGTACAATGCATTCTGGCCCTTCTCATCACTACAACAAGCAAAGGCAAAATATGAAAGAGAACGTGAGTTGAAAAGGTGAGGTGGTGTTTTTCTCTTTATATCTCTATTTACAGAGTAGACGAAATGCAGAGGAGGAAATATAAATAGAAAAGAAGAAAAAATGTCAACGAAGAACTGTAAAGGCACAGAGGGAAATGTGAACATAAAATTGGTATTACATACGGACATACGTTTTTTCTTAGATCTATGTAAAAATGTAATATTTTATAGCATAGAGCGAAGTAATATGAACTGATACAGAATATTAGATGAAGTCTAAATACATCTGTTTGTTCAAAACAGAATACACTGTATTGTTCTTGTTGTGAATACATTGGGGTGGATATATTTACGAATGGTATGGTGGTTGTGATCAAGAAGTGAAAAATGACGACCCCTCGTATGCTTGTGAGGATCTCAGCAGGGCTGTCCTGCGGGCTGAAGACGGGTCTGGTAGCAGATGAAGGAGCTCTGGAGAATGCGGGCATCGGTCCCGCCACCTCTCGCATGCTAAGCGAGCGCTCTACCATCTGAGCTAATTCCCCGCTGCTTCCTGTGGCAGCACCGCCCTGTGCAGCGCCGGCTGCAGGTTCGCTCTGAACTTTGCATCCCTTTGGGTTCACTGATACCCTGTTCCAGGACAGAAGAAGCTGTTTCCATCGGATTGCTTGAGTGCGTCCAAACGTGGGGCCAGTGGCGCAATGGATAACGCGTCTGACTACGAATCAGAAGACTGTAGGTTCGACTCCTACCTGGCTCGACAGCATCTACAACCAACTCTCACTGTTTTCTTCTCATATCTGGCGACCAGCAGCACTACATCATAGTGTGCCTGACCAGGCATGGGAGGACCATCAAAGTCACCGCTACCACACTCCAATCTCATTCCATGATGATTATCAAACCATTGCACCAGTGTGACTGAGGTGCAACATACATTCAATGTCTTCATGGCTCCATCTGCTCATTCAATTCAACCTGTACCCGACTGCTGCCTCTCACCTGAAACGTAGTCAACAGAAATGCGCACTTGTATCACACCTTGTCGACACTGTTAATGTGTCATTGACACCCAATATCCTGACATGTTGCTTAATCCGTTTAATCTCAATTCTTTCATAATAAGACTCTGTTACAATAAGACACTTCCACAACACTACATTCATTTGAATAGACAATCACTTTTGAATACAGTGTGGAGTAGTGGTTTGGGCTCTGTACCCTGTAGCACAGCACGGTGTGTGCAATCTCTGGTACACTTACTACTCTTGAGCAAGGGACTTTAGCTAGATTGCACCAGTTAATGCCCACCCATGCCAATGGGTTAAGTGTAAGGAAAACAAAATGTGGTAATATCTCGTTAACATCTGTAAGTCACCCTGGCTATGGTGTCTGCTAAGAAATCGAATTAAAAAATACGTTGATATGAATCTCCATTGATTTATTTCTGTGTTCAACATGTATAATTCATGTATTTATTATTATCTTCTCTCTGCATTTATTTTTAATTCTGCCTTGGATTATCCTCCATACATGTCGCACAAATGAATGTACAATGCATTCTGGCCCTTCTCATCACTACAACAAGCAAAGGCAAAATATGAAAGAGAACGTGAGTTGAAAAGGTGAGGTGGTGTTTTTCTCTTTATATCTCTATTTACAGAGTAGACGAAATGCAGAGGAGGAAATATAAATAGAAAAGAAGAAAAAATGTCAACGAAGAACTGTAAATGCACAGAGGGAAATGTGAACATAAAATTGGTATTACATACGGACATACGTTTTTTCTTAGATCTATGTAAAAATGTAATATTTTATAGCATAGAGCGAAGTAATATGAACTGATACAGAATATTAGATGAAGTCTAAATACATCTGTTTGTTCAAAACAGAATACACTGTATTGTTCTTGTTGTGAATACATTGGGGTGGATATATTTACGAATGGTATGGTGGTTGTGATCAAGAAGTGAAAAATGACGACCCCTCGTATGCTTGTGAGGATCTCAGCAGGGCTGTCCTGCGGGCTGAAGACGGGTCTGGTAGCAGATGAAGGAGCTCTGGAGAATGCGGGCATCGGTCCCGCCACCTCTCGCATGCTAAGCGAGCGCTCTACCATCTGAGCTAATTCCCCGCTGCTTCCTGTGGCAGCACCGCCCTGTGCAGCGCCGGCTGCAGGTTCGCTCTGAACTTTGCATCCCTTTGGGTTCACTGATACCCTGTTCCAGGACAGAAGAAGCAGTTTCCATCGGATTGCTTGAGTGCGTCCAAACGTGGGGCCAGTGGCGCAATGGATAACGCGTCTGACTACGAATCAGAAGACTGTAGGTTCGACTCCTACCTGGCTCGACAGCATCTACACCCAACTCTCGCTGTTTTCTTCTCATATCTGGCGACCAGCAGCACTACATCATAGTGTGCCGGACCAGGCATGGGAGGACCATCAAAGTCACCGCTACCACACTCCAATCTCATTCCATGATGATTATCAAACCATTGCACCAGTGTGACTGAGGTGCAACATACATTCAATGTGTTCATGGCTCCATCTGCTCATTCAATTCAACCTGTACCCGACTGCTGCCTCTCACCTGAACCGTAGTCAACAGAAATGCGCACTTGTATCACACCTTGTCGACACTGTTAATGTGTCATTGACACCCAATAACCTGACATGTTGCTTAATCCGTTTAATCTCAATTCTTTCATAGTAAGACTCTGTTACAATAAGACACTTCCACAACACTACATTCATTTGAATAGACAATCACTTTTGAATACAGTGTGGAGTAGTGGTTTGGGCTCTGTACCCTGTAGCACAGCACGGTGTGTGCAATCTCTGGTACACTTACTACTCTTGAGCAAGGGACTTTAGCTAGATTGCACCAGTTAATGCCCACCCATGCCAATGGGTTAAGTGTAAGGAAAACAAAATGTGGTAATATCTCGTTAACATCTGTAAGTCACCCTGGCTATGGTGTCTGCTAAGAAATCGAATTAAAAAATACGTTGATATGAATCTCCATTGATTTATTTCTGTGTTCAACATGTATAATTCATGTATTTATTATTATCTTCTCTCTGCATTTATTTTTAATTCTGCCTTGGATTATCCTCCATACATGTCGCACAAATGAATGTACAATGCATTCTGGCCCTTCTCATCACTACAACAAGCAAAGGCAAAATATGAAAGAGAACGTGAGTTGAAAAGGTGAGGTGGTGTTTTTCTCTTTATATCTCTATTTACAGAGTAGACGAAATGCAGAGGAGGAAATATAAATAGAAAAGAAGAAAAAATGTCAACGAAGAACTGTAAATGCACAGAGGGAAATGTGAACATAAAATTGGTATTACATACGGACATACGTTTTTTCTTAGATCTATGTAAAAATGTAATATTTTATAGCATAGAGCGAAGTAATATGAACTGATACAGAATATTAGATGAAGTCTAAATACATCTGTTTGTTCAAAACAGAATACACTGTATTGTTCTTGTTGTGAATACATTGGGGTGGATATATTTACGAATGGTATGGTGGTTGTGATCAAGAAGTGAAAAATGACGACCCCTCGTATGCTTGTGAGGATCTCAGCAGGGCTGTCCTGCGGGCTGAAGACGGGTCTGGTAGCAGATGAAGGAGCTCTGGAGAATGCGGGCATCGGTCCCGCCACCTCTCGCATGCTAAGCGAGCGCTCTACCATCTGAGCTAATTCCCCGCTGCTTCCTGTGGCAGCACCGCCCTGTGCAGCGCCGGCTGCAGGTTCGCTCTGAACTTTGCATCCCTTTGGGTTCACTGATACCCTGTTCCAGGACAGAAGAAGCAGTTTCCATCGGATTGCTTGAGTGCGTCCAAACGTGGGGCCAGTGGCGCAATGGATAACGCGTCTGACTACGAATCAGAAGACTGTAGGTTCGACTCCTACCTGGCTCGACAGCATCTACACCCAACTCTCGCTGTTTTCTTCTCATATCTGGCGACCAGCAGCACTACATCATAGTGTGCCGGACCAGGCATGGGAGGACCATCAAAGTCACCGCTACCACACTCCAATCTCATTCCATGATGATTATCAAACCATTGCACCAGTGTGACTGAGGTGCAACATACATTCAATGTGTTCATGGCTCCATCTGCTCATTCAATTCAACCTGTACCCGACTGCTGCCTCTCACCTGAACCGTAGTCAACAGAAATGCGCACTTGTATCACACCTTGTCGACACTGTTAATGTGTCATTGACACCCAATAACCTGACATGTTGCTTAATCCGTTTAATCTCAATTCTTTCATAGTAAGACTCTGTTACAATAAGACACTTCCACAACACTACATTCATTTGAATAGACAATCACTTTTGAATACAGTGTGGAGTAGTGGTTTGGGCTCTGTACCCTGTCGCACAGCACGGTGTGTGCAATCCCTGGTTCGCTGACTACTCTTGAGCAAGGGACTTTAGCTAGATTGCACCAGTTAATGCCCACCCATGCCAATGGGTTAAGTGTAAGGAAAACAAAATGTGGTAATATCTCGTTAACATCTGTAATTTACCCTGGCTTTGGTGTCTGCTAAGAAATCGAATTAAAAAATACTTTGATATGAATCTCCATTGATTTATTTCTATGTTCAACATGTATAATTCATGTATTTATTATTATCTTCTCTCTGCATTTATTTTTAATTCTGCCTTGGATTATCCTACATACATGTCGCACAAGTGAATGTACAATGCATTCTGGCCCTTCTCATCACTACAACAAGCAAAGCCAAAATATGAAAGAGAAAGTGAGTTGAAAAGGTGAGGTGGTGTTTTTCTCTTTATATCTCTATTTACAGAGTAGACGAAATGCAGAGGAGGAAATATAAATAGAAAAGAAGAAAAAATGTCAACGAAGAACTGTAAATGCACAGAGGGAAATGTGAACATAAAATTGGTATTACATACGGACATACGTTTTTTCTTAGATCTATGTAAAAATGTAATATTTTATAGCATAGAGCGAAGTAATATGAACTGATACAGAATATTTGATGAAGTCTAAATACATCTGTTTGTTCAAAACAGAATACACTGTATTGTTCTTGTTGTGAATACATTGGGGTGGATATATTTACGAATGGTATGGTGGTTGTGATCAAGAAGTGAAAAATGACGACCCCTCGTATGCTTGGGAGGATCTCAGCAGGGCTGTCCTGCGGGCTGAAGACGGGTCTGATAGCAGATGAAGGAGCTCTGGAGAATGCGGGCATCGGTCCCGCCACCTCTCGCATGCTAAGCGAGCGCTCTACCATCTGAGCTAATTCCCCGCTGCTTCCTGTGGCAGCACCGCCCTGTGCAGCGCCGGCTGCAGGTTCGCTCTGAACTTTGCATCCCTTTGGGTTCACTGATACCCTGTTCCAGGACAGAAGAAGCAGTTTCCATCGGATTGCTTGAGTGCGTCCAAACGTGGGGCCAGTGGCGCAATGGATAACGCGTCTGACTACGAATCAGAAGACTGTAGGTTCGACTCCTACCTGGCTCGACAGCATCTACACCCAACTCTCGCTGTTTTCTTCTCATATCTGGCGACCAGCAGCACTACATCATAGTGTGCCGGACCAGGCATGGGAGGACCATCAAAGTCACCGCTACCACACTCCAATCTCATTCCATGATGATTATCAAACCATTGCACCAGTGTGACTGAGGTGCAACATACATTCAATGTGTTCATGGCTCCATCTGCTCATTCAATTCAACCTGTACCCGACTGCTGCCTCTCACCTGAACCGTAGTCAACAGAAATGCGCACTTGTATCACACCTTGTCGACACTGTTAATGTGTCATTGACACCCAATAACCTGACATGTTGCTTAATCCGTTTAATCTCAATTCTTTCATAGTAAGACTCTGTTACAATAAGACACTTCCACAACACTACATTCATTTGAATAGACAATCACTTTTGAATACAGTGTGGAGTAGTGGTTTGGGCTCTGTACCCTGTAGCACAGCACGGTGTGTGCAATCTCTGGTACACTTACTACTCTTGAGCAAGGGACTTTAGCTAGATTGCACCAGTTAATGCCCACCCATGCCAATGGGTTAAGTGTAAGGAAAACAAAATGTGGTAATATCTCGTTAACATCTGTAAGTCACCCTGGCTATGGTGTCTGCTAAGAAATCGAATTAAAAAATACGTTGATATGAATCTCCATTGATTTATTTCTGTGTTCAACATGTATAATTCATGTATTTATTATTATCTTCTCTCTGCATTTATTTTTAATTCTGCCTTGGATTATCCTCCATACATGTCGCACAAATGAATGTACAATGCATTCTGGCCCTTCTCATCACTACAACAAGCAAAGGCAAAATATGAAAGAGAACGTGAGTTGAAAAGGTGAGGTGGTGTTTTTCTCTTTATATCTCTATTTACAGAGTAGACGAAATGCAGAGGAGGAAATATAAATAGAAAAGAAGAAAAAATGTCAACGAAGAACTGTAAATGCACAGAGGGAAATGTGAACATAAAATTGGTATTACATACGGACATACGTTTTTTCTTAGATCTATGTAAAAATGTAATATTTTATAGCATAGAGCGAAGTAATATGAACTGATACAGAATATTAGATGAAGTCTAAATACATCTGTTTGTTCAAAACAGAATACACTGTATTGTTCTTGTTGTGAATACATTGGGGTGGATATATTTACGAATGGTATGGTGGTTGTGATCAAGAAGTGAAAAATGACGACCCCTCGTATGCTTGTGAGGATCTCAGCAGGGCTGTCCTGCGGGCTGAAGACGGGTCTGGTAGCAGATGAAGGAGCTCTGGAGAATGCGGGCATCGGTCCCGCCACCTCTCGCATGCTAAGCGAGCGCTCTACCATCTGAGCTAATTCCCCGCTGCTTCCTGTGGCAGCACCGCCCTGTGCAGCGCCGGCTGCAGGTTCGCTCTGAACTTTGCATCCCTTTGGGTTCACTGATACCCTGTTCCAGGACAGAAGAAGCTGTTTCCATCGGATTGCTTGACTGCATCTAAACGTGGGGCCAGTGGCGCAATGGATAACGCGTCTGACTACGAATCAGAAGACTGTAGGTTCGACTCCTACCTGGCTCGACAGCATCTACAACCAACTCTCGCTGTTTTCTTCTCATATCTGGCGACCAGCAGCACTACATCATAGTGTGCCGGACCAGGCATGGGAGGACCATCAAAGTCACCGCTACCACACTCCAATCTCATTCCATGATGATTATCAAACCATTGCACCAGTGTGACTGAGGTGCAACATACATTCAATGTGTTCATGGCTCCATCTGCTCATTCAATTCAACCTGTACCCGACTGCTGCCTCTCACCTGAAACGTAGTCAGCAGAAATGCGCACTTGTATCACACCTTGTCGACACTGTTAATGTGTCATTGACACCCAATAACCTGACATGTTGCTTTATCCGTTTAATCTCAATTCTTTCATAATAAGACTCTGTTACAATAAGACACTTCCACAACACTACATTCATTTGAATAGACAATCACTTTTGAATACAGTGTGGAGTAGTGGTTTGGGCTCTGTACCCTGTAGCACAGCACGGTGTGTGCAATCTCTGGTACACTTACTACTCTTGAGCAAGGGACTTTAGCTAGATTGCACCAGTTAATGCCCACCCATGCCAATGGGTTAAGTGTAAGGAAAACAAAATGTGGTAATATCTCGTTAACATCTGTAAGTCACCCTGGCTTTGGTGTCTGCTAAGAAATCGAATTAAAAAATACGTTGATATGAATCTCCATTGATTTATTTCTGTGTTCAACATGTATAATTCATGTATTTATTATTATCTTCTCTCTGCATTTATTTTTAATTCTGCCTTGGATTATCCTACATACATGTCGCACAAGTGAATGTACAATGCATTCTGGCCCTTCTCATCACTACAACAAGCAAAGCCAAAATATGAAAGAGAAAGTGAGTTGAAAAGGTGAGGTGGTGTTTTTCTCTTTATATCTCTATTTACAGAGTAGACGAAATGCAGAGGAGGAAATATAAATAGAAAAGAAGAAAAAATGTCAACGAAGAACTGTAAATGCACAGAGGGAAATGTGAACATAAAATTGGTATTACATACGGACATACGTTTTTTCTTAGATCTATGTAAAAATGTAATATTTTATAGCATAGAGCGAAGTAATATGAACTGATACAGAATATTTGATGAAGTCTAAATACATCTGTTTGTTCAAAACAGAATACACTGTATTGTTCTTGTTG
The DNA here is from genome assembly GCF_036373705.1 of Amia ocellicauda. Classification (NCBI taxonomy): domain Eukaryota; kingdom Metazoa; phylum Chordata; class Actinopteri; order Amiiformes; family Amiidae; genus Amia; species Amia ocellicauda. Next base: position 4,427,353 of record NC_089863.1, read on the forward strand.
TGAATACATTGGGGTGGATATATTTACGAATGGTATGGTGGTTGTGATCAAGAAGTGAAAAATGACGACCCCTCGTATGCTTGTGAGGATCTCAGCAGGGCTGTCCTGCGGGCTGAAGACGGGTCTGGTAGCAGATGAAGGAGCTCTGGAGAATGCGGGCATCGGTCCCGCCACCTCTCGCATGCTAAGCGAGCGCTCTACCATCTGAGCTAATACCCTGTTCCAGGACAGAAGAAGCTGTTTCCATCGGATTGCTTGAGTGCGTCCAAACGTGGGGCCAGTGGCGCAATGGATAACGCGTCTGACTTCGAATCAGAAGACTGTAGGTTCGACTCCTACCTGGCTCGACAGCATCTACACCCAACTCTCGCTGTTTTCTTCTCATATCTGGCGACCAGCAGCACTACATCATAGTGTGCCGGACCAGGCATGGGAGGACCATCAAAGTCACCGCTACCACACTCCAATCTCATTCCATGATGATTATCAAACCATTGCACCAGTGTGACTGAGGTGCAACATACATTCAATGTGTTCATGGCTCCATCTGCTCATTCAATTCAACCTGTACCCGACTGCTGCCTCTCACCTGAACCGTAGTCAACAGAAATGCGCACTTGTATCACACCTTGTCGACACTGTTAATGTGTTTTTGACACCCAATATCCTGACATGTTGCTTAATCCGTTTAATCTCAATTCTTTCATAATAAGACTCTGTTACAATAAGACACTTCCACAAAACTACATTCATTTGAACAGATAATCACTTTTGAATACAGTGTGGAGTAGTGGTTTGGGCTCTGTACCCTGTAGCACAGCACGGTGTGTGCAATCTCTGGTACACTTACTACTCTTGAGCAAGGGACTTTAGCTAGATTGCACCAGTTAATGCCCACCCATGCCAATGGGTTAAGTGTAAGGAAAACAAAATGTGGTAATATCTCGTTAACATCTGTAAGTCACCCTGGCTTTGGTGTCTGCTAAGAAATCGAGTTAAAGATACGTTGATATGAATCTCCATTGATTTATTTCTATGCTCAACATGTATAATTAATGTATATATTATTATCTTCTCTCTGCATTTATTTTTAATTCTGCCTTGGATTATCCTCCATACATGATAGCCTGTCGCACAAATGAATGTACAATGCATTCTGGCCCTTCTCATCACTACAACAGGCAAAGCCAAAATATGAAAGAGAACGTGAGTTGAAAAGGTGAGGTGGTGTTTTTCTCTTTATATCTCTATTTACAGAGTAGACGAAATGCAGAGGAGGAAATATAAATAGGAAAGAAGAAAAAATGTCAACGAAGAACTGTAAATGCACAGAGGGAAATGTGAACATAAAATTGGTATTACATACGGACATACGCTTTTTCTTAGATCTATGTAAAAATGTAATATTTTATAGCATAGAGCGAAGTAATATGAACTGATACAGAATATTTGAAGAAGTCTAAATACATCTGTTTGTTCAAAACAGAATACACTGTATTGTTCTTGTTGTGAATACATTGGGGTGGATATATTTACGAATGGTATGGTGGTTGTGATCAAGAAGTGAAAAACGACGACCCCTCGTATGCTTGTGAGGATCTCAGCAGGGCTGTCCTGCGGGCTGAAGACGGGTCTGGTAGCAGATGAAGGAGCTCTGGAGAATGCGGGCATCGGTCCCGCCACCTCTCGCATGCTAAGCGAGCGCTCTACCATCTGAGCTAATTCCCCGCTGCTTCCTGTGGCAGCACCGCCCTGTGCAGCGCCGGCTGCAGGTTCGCTCTGAACTTTGCATCCCTTTGGGTGCACTGATACCCTGTTCCAGGACAGAAGAAGCTGTTTCCATCGGATTGCTTGAGTGCGTCCAAACGTGGGGCCAGTGGCGCAATGGATAACGCGTCTGACTTCGAATCAGAAGACTGTAGGTTCGACTCCTACCTGGCTCGACAGCATCTACACCCAACTCTCGCTGTTTTCTTCTCATATCTGGCGACCAGCAGCACTACATCATAGTGTGCCGGACCAGGCATGGGAGGACCATCAAAGTCACCGCTACCACACTCCAATCTCATTCCATGATGATTATCAAACCATTGCACCAGTGTGACTGAGGTGCAACATACATTCAATGTGTTCATGGCTCCATCTGCTCATTCAATTCAACCTGTACCCGACTGCTGCCTCTCACCTGAACCGTAGTCAACAGAAATGCGCACTTGTATCACACCTTGTCGACACTGTTAATGTGTCATTGACACCCAATAACCTGACATGTTGCTTAATCCGTTTAATCTCAATTCTTTCATAATAAGACTCTGTTACAATAAGACACTTCCACAACACTACATTCATTTGAATAGACAATCACTTTTGAATACAGTGTGGAGTAGTGGTTTGGGCTCTGTACCCTGTCGCACAGCACGGTGTGTGCAATCTCTGGTACACTTACTACTCTTGAGCAAGGGACTTTAGCTAGATTGCACCAGTTAATGCCCACCCATGCCAATGGGTTAAGTGTAAGGAAAACAAAATGTGGTAATATCTCGTTAACATCTGTAAGTCACCCTGGCTTTGGTGTCTGCTAAGAAATCGAATTAAAAAATACGTTGATATGAATCTCCATTGATTTATTTCTATGTTCAACATGTATAATTCATGTATTTATTATTATCTTCTCTCTGCATTTATTTTTAATTCTGCCTTGGATTATCCTACATACATGTCGCACAAGTGAATGTACAATGCATTCTGGCCCTTCTCATCACTACAACAAGCAAAGGCAAAATATGAAAGAGAACGTGAGTTGAAAAGGTGAGGTGGTGTTTTTCTCTTTATATCTCTATTTACAGAGTAGACGAAATGCAGAGGAGGAAATATAAATAGAAAAGAAGAAAAAATGTCAACGAAGAACTGTAAATGCACAGAGGGAAATGTGAACATAAAATTGGTATTACATACGGACATACGTTTTTTCTTAGATCTATGTAAAAATGTAATATTTTATAGCATAGAGCGAAGTAATATGAACTGATACAGAATATTTGATGAAGTCTAAATACATCTGTTTGTTCAAAACAGAATACACTGTATTGTTCTTGTTGTGAATACATTGGGGTGGATATATTTACGAATGGTATGGTGGTTGTGATCAAGAAGTGAAAAATGACGACCCCTCGTATGCTTGTGAGGATCTCAGCAGGGCTGTCCTGCGGGCTGAAGACGGGTCTGGTAGCAGATGAAGGAGCTCTGGAGAATGCGGGCATCGGTCCCGCCACCTCTCGCATGCTAAGCGAGCGCTCTACCATCTGAGCTAATTCCCCGCTGCTTCCTGTGGCAGCACCGCCCTGTGCAGCGCCGGCTGCAGGTTCGCTCTGAACTTTGCATCCCTTTGGGTTCACTGATACCCTGTTCCAGGACAGAAGAAGCAGTTTCCATCGGATTGCTTGAGTGCGTTCAAACGTGGGCCCAGTGGCGCAATGGATAACGCGTCTGACTACGAATCAGAAGACTGTAGGTTCGACTCCTACCTGGCTCGACAGCATCTACACCCAACTCTCGCTGTTTTCTTCTCATATCTGGCGACCAGCAGCACTACATCATAGTGTGCCGGACCAGGCATGGGAGGACCATCAAAGTCACCGCTACCACACTCCAATCTCATTCCATGATGATTATCAAACCATTGCACCAGTGTGACTGAGGTGCAACATACATTCAATGTGTTCATGGCTCCATCTGCTCATTCAATTCAACCTGTACCCGACTGCTGCCTCTCACCTGAACCGTAGTCAACAGAAATGCGCACTTGTATCACACCTTGTCGACACTGTTAATGTGTTTTTGACACCCAATATCCTGACATGTTGCTTAATCCGTTTAATCTCAATTCTTTCATAATAAGACTCTGTTACAATAAGACACTTCCACAAAACTACATTCATTTGAACAGATAATCACTTTTGAATACAGTGTGGAGTAGTGGTTTGGGCTCTGTACCCTGTAGCACAGCACGGTGTGTGCAATCTCTGGTACACTTACTACTCTTGAGCAAGGGACTTTAGCTAGATTGCACCAGTTAATGCCCACCCATGCCAATGGGTTAAGTGTAAGGAAAACAAAATGTGGTAATATCTCGTTAACATCTGTAAGTCACCCTGGCTTTGGTGTCTGCTAAGAAATCGAGTTAAAGATACGTTGATATGAATCTCCATTGATTTATTTCTATGCTCAACATGTATAATTAATGTATTTATTATTATCTTCTCTCTGCATTTATTTTTAATTCTGCCTTGGATTATCCTCCATACATGTCGCACAAATGAATGTACAATGCATTCTGGCCCTTCTCATCACTACAACAAGCAAAGGCAAAATATGAAAGAGAACGTGAGTTGAAAAGGTGAGGTGGTGTTTTTCTCTTTATATCTCTATTTACAGAGTAGACGAAATGCAGAGGAGGAAATATAAATAGAAAAGAAGAAAAAATGTCAACGAAGAACTGTAAAGGCACAGAGGGAAATGTGAACATAAAATTGGTATTACATACGGACATACGTTTTTTCTTAGATCTATGTAAAAATGTAATATTTTATAGCATAGAGCGAAGTAATATGAACTGATACAGAATATTAGATGAAGTCTAAATACATCTGTTTGTTCAAAACAGAATACACTGTATTGTTCTTGTTGTGAATACATTGGGGTGGATATATTTACGAATGGTATGGTGGTTGTGATCAAGAAGTGAAAAATGACGACCCCTCGTATGCTTGTGAGGATCTCAGCAGGGCTGTCCTGCGGGCTGAAGACGGGTCTGGTAGCAGATGAAGGAGCTCTGGAGAATGCGGGCATCGGTCCCGCCACCTCTCGCATGCTAAGCGAGCGCTCTACCATCTGAGCTAATTCCCCGCTGCTTCCTGTGGCAGCACCGCCCTGTGCAGCGCCGGCTGCAGGTTCGCTCTGAACTTTGCATCCCTTTGGGTTCACTGATACCCTGTTCCAGGACAGAAGAAGCTGTTTCCATCGGATTGCTTGAGTGCGTCCAAACGTGGGGCCAGTGGCGCAATGGATAACGCGTCTGACTACGAATCAGAAGACTGTAGGTTCGACTCCTACCTGGCTCGACAGCATCTACAACCAACTCTCACTGTTTTCTTCTCATATCTGGCGACCAGCAGCACTACATCATAGTGTGCCGGACCAGGCATGGGAGGACCATCAAAGTCACCGCTACCACACTCCAATCTCATTCCATGATGATTATCAAACCATTGCACCAGTGTGACTGAGGTGCAACATACATTCAATGTGTTCATGGCTCCATCTGCTCATTCAATTCAACCTGTACCCGACTGCTGCCTCTCACCTGAAACGTAGTCAACAGAAATGCGCACTTGTATCACACCTTGTCGACACTGTTAATGTGTCATTGACACCCAATATCCTGACATGTTGCTTAATCCGTTTAATCTCAATTCTTTCATAATAAGACTCTGTTACAATAAGACACTTCCACAACACTACATTCATTTGAATAGACAATCACTTTTGAATACAGTGTGGAGTAGTGGTTTGGGCTCTGTACCCTGTAGCACAGCACGGTGTGTGCAATCTCTGGTACACTTACTACTCTTGAGCAAGGGACTTTAGCTAGATTGCACCAGTTAATGCCCACCCATGCCAATGGGTTAAGTGTAAGGAAAACAAAATGTGGTAATATCTCGTTAACATCTGTAAGTCACCCTGGCTATGGTGTCTGCTAAGAAATCGAATTAAAAAATACGTTGATATGAATCTCCATTGATTTATTTCTGTGTTCAACATGTATAATTCATGTATTTATTATTATCTTCTCTCTGCATTTATTTTTAATTCTGCCTTGGATTATCCTCCATACATGTCGCACAAGTGAATGTACAATGCATTCTGGCCCTTCTCATCACTACAACAGGCAAAGCCAAAATATGAAAGAGAAAGTGAGTTGAAAAGGTGAGGTGGTGTTTTTCTCTTTATATCTCTATTTACAGAGTAGACGAAATGCAGAGGAGGAAATATAAATAGGAAAGAAGAAAAAATGTCAACGAAGAACTGTAAATGCACAGAGGGAAATGTGAACATAAAATTGGTATTACATACGGACATACGCTTTTTCTTAGATCTATGTAAAAATGTAATATTTTATAGCATAGAGCGAAGTAATATGAACTGATACAGAATATTTGAAGAAGTCTAAATACATCTGTTTGTTCAAAACAGAATACACTGTATTGTTCTTGTTGTGAATACATTGGGGTGGATATATTTACGAATGGTATGGTGGTTGTGATCAAGAAGTGAAAAATGACGACCCCTCGTATGCTTGTGAGGATCTCAGCAGGGCTGTCCTGCGGGCTGAAAACGGGTCTGGTAGCAGATGAAGGAGCTCTGGAGAATGCGGGCATCGGTCCCGCCACCTCTCGCATGCTAAGCGAGCGCTCTACCATCTGAGCTAATACCCTGTTCCAGGACAGAAGAAGCTGTTTCCATCGGATTGCTTGAGTGCGTCCAAACGTGGGGCCAGTGGCGCAATGGATAACGCGTCTGACTTCGAATCAGAAGACTGTAGGTTCGACTCCTACCTGGCTCGACAGCATCTACACCCAACTCTCGCTGTTTTCTTCTCATATCTGGCGACCAGCAGCACTACATCATAGTGTGCCGGACCAGGCATGGGAGGACCATCAAAGTCACCGCTACCACACTCCAATCTCATTCCATGATGATTATCAAACCATTGCACCAGTGTGACTGAGGTGCAACATACATTCAATGTGTTCATGGCTCCATCTGCTCATTCAATTCAACCTGTACCCGACTGCTGCCTCTCACCTGAACCGTAGTCAACAGAAATGCGCACTTGTATCACACCTTGTCGACACTGTTAATGTGTTTTTGACACCCAATATCCTGACATGTTGCTTAATCCGTTTAATCTCAATTCTTTCATAATAAGACTCTGTTACAATAAGACACTTCCACAAAACTACATTCATTTGAACAGATAATCACTTTTGAATACAGTGTGGAGTAGTGGTTTGGGCTCTGTACCCTGTAGCACAGCACGGTGTGTGCAATCTCTGGTACACTTACTACTCTTGAGCAAGGGACTTTAGCTAGATTGCACCAGTTAATGCCCACCCATGCCAATGGGTTAAGTGTAAGGAAAACAAAATGTGGTAATATCTCGTTAACATCTGTAAGTCACCCTGGCTTTGGTGTCTGCTAAGAAATCGAGTTAACGATATGTTGATATGAATCTCCATTGATTTATTTCTATGCTCAACATGTATAATTAATGTATATATTATTATCTTCTCTCTGCATTTATTTTTAATTCTGCCTTGGATTATCCTCCATACATGATAGCCTGTCGCACAAATGAATGTACAATGCATTCTGGCCCTTCTCATCACTACAACAGGCAAAGCCAAAATATGAAAGAGAACGTGAGTTGAAAAGGTGAGGTGGTGTTTTTCTCTTTATATCTCTATTTACAGAGTAGACGAAATGCAGAGGAGGAAATATAAATAGGAAAGAAGAAAAAATGTCAACGAAGAACTGTAAATGCACAGAGGGAAATGTGAACATAAAATTGGTATTACATACGGACATACGCTTTTTCTTAGATCTATGTAAAAATGTAATATTTTATAGCATAGAGCGAAGTAATATGAACTGATACAGAATATTTGAAGAAGTCTAAATACATCTGTTTGTTCAAAACAGAATACACTGTATTGTTCTTGTTGTGAATACATTGGGGTGGATATATTTACGAATGGTATGGTGGTTGTGATCAAGAAGTGAAAAACGACGACCCCTCGTATGCTTGTGAGGATCTCAGCAGGGCTGTCCTGCGGGCTGAAGACAGGTCTGGTAGCAGATGAAGGAGCTCTGGAGAATGCGGGCATCGGTCCCGCCACCTCTCGCATGCTAAGCGAGCGCTCTACCATCTGAGCTAATTCCCCGCTGCTTCCTGTGGCAGCACCGCCCTGTGCAGCGCCGGCTGCAGGTTCGCTCTGAACTTTGCATCCCTTTGGGTGCACTGATACCCTGTTCCAGGACAGAAGAAGCTGTTTCCATCGGATTGCTTGAGTGCGTCCAAACGTGGGGCCAGTGGCGCAATGGATAACGCGTCTGACTTCGAATCAGAAGACTGTAGGTTCGACTCCTACCTGGCTCGACAGCATCTACACCCAACTCTCGCTGTTTTCTTCTCATATCTGGCGACCAGCAGCACTACATCATAGTGTGCCGGACCAGGCATGGGAGGACCATCAAAGTCACCGCTACCACACTCCAATCTCATTCCATGATGATTATCAAACCATTGCACCAGTGTGACTGAGGTGCAACATACATTCAATGTGTTCATGGCTCCATCTGCTCATTCAATTCAACCTGTACCCGACTGCTGCCTCTCACCTGAACCGTAGTCAACAGAAATGCGCACTTGTATCACACCTTGTCGACACTGTTAATGTGTCATTGACACCCAATAACCTGACATGTTGCTTAATCCGTTTAATCTCAATTCTTTCATAATAAGACTCTGTTACAATAAGACACTTCCACAACACTACATTCATTTGAATAGACAATCACTTTTGAATACAGTGTGGAGTAGTGGTTTGGGCTCTGTACCCTGTCGCACAGCACGGTGTGTGCAATCTCTGGTACACTTACTACTCTTGAGCAAGGGACTTTAGCTAGATTGCACCAGTTAATGCCCACCCATGCCAATGGGTTAAGTGTAAGGAAAACAAAATGTGGTAATATCTCGTTAACATCTGTAAGTCACCCTGGCTTTGGTGTCTGCTAAGAAATCGAATTAAAAAATACGTTGATATGAATCTCCATTGATTTATTTCTATGTTCAACATGTATAATTCATGTATTTATTATTATCTTCTCTCTGCATTTATTTTTAATTCTGCCTTGGATTATCCTACATACATGTCGCACAAGTGAATGTACAATGCATTCTGGCCCTTCTCATCACTACAACAAGCAAAGGCAAAATATGAAAGAGAACGTGAGTTGAAAAGGTGAGGTGGTGTTTTTCTCTTTATATCTCTATTTACAGAGTAGACGAAATGCAGAGGAGGAAATATAAATAGAAAAGAAGAAAAAATGTCAACGAAGAACTGTAAATGCACAGAGGGAAATGTGAACATAAAATTGGTATTACATACGGACATACGTTTTTTCTTAGATCTATGTAAAAATGTAATATTTTATAGCATAGAGCGAAGTAATATGAACTGATACAGAATATTTGATGAAGTCTAAATACATCTGTTTGTTCAAAACAGAATACACTGTATTGTTCTTGTTGTGAATACATTGGGGTGGATATATTTACGAATGGTATGGTGGTTGTGATCAAGAAGTGAAAAATGACGACCCCTCGTATGCTTGTGAGGATCTCAGCAGGGCTGTCCTGCGGGCTGAAGACGGGTCTGGTAGCAGATGAAGGAGCTCTGGAGAATGCGGGCATCGGTCCCGCCACCTCTCGCATGCTAAGCGAGCGCTCTACCATCTGAGCTAATTCCCCGCTGCTTCCTGTGGCAGCACCGCCCTGTGCAGCGCCGGCTGCAGGTTCGCTCTGAACTTTGCATCCCTTTGGGTGCACTGATACCCTGTTCCAGGACAGAAGAAGCAGTTTCCATCGGATTGCTTGAGTGCGTCCAAACGTGGGGCCAGTGGCGCAATGGATAACGCGTCTGACTACGAATCAGAAGACTGTAGGTTCGACTCCTACCTGGCTCGACAGCATCTACACCCAACTCTCGCTGTTTTCTTCTCATATCTGGCGACCAGCAGCACTACATCATAGTGTGCTGGACCAGGCATGGGAGGACCATCAAAGTCACCGCTACCACACTCCAATCTCATTCCATGATGATTATCAAACCATTGCACCAGTGTGACTGAGGTGCAACATACATTCAATGTGTTCATGGCTCCATCTGCTCATTCAATTCAACCTGTACCCGACTGCTGCCTCTCACCTGAACCGTAGTCAACAGAAATGCGCACTTGTATCACACCTTGTCGACACTGTTAATGTGTCATTGACACCCAATATCCTGACATGTTGCTTAATCCGTTTAATCTCAATTCTTTCATAATAAGACTCTGTTACAATAAGACACTTCCACAACACTACATTCATTTGAATAGACAATCACTTTTGAATACAGTGTGGAGTAGTGGTTTGGGCTCTGTACCCTGTAGCACAGCACGGTGTGTGCAATCTCTGGTACACTTACTACTCTTGAGCAAGGGACTTTAGCTAGATTGCACCAGTTAATGCCCACCCATGCCAATGGGTTAAGTGTAAGGAAAACAAAATGTGGTAATATCTCGTTAACATCTGTAAGTCACCCTGGCTATGGTGTCTGCTAAGAAATCGAATTAAAAAATACGTTGATATGAATCTCCATTGATTTATTTCTGTGTTCAACATGTATAATTCATGTATTTATTATTATCTTCTCTCTGCATTTATTTTTAATTCTGCCTTGGATTATCCTCCATACATGTCGCACAAATGAATGTACAATGCATTCTGGCCCTTCTCATCACTACAACAAGCAAAGGCAAAATATGAAAGAGAACGTGAGTTGAAAAGGTGAGGTGGTGTTTTTCTCTTTATATCTCTATTTACAGAGTAGACGAAATGCAGAGGAGGAAATATAAATAGAAAAGAAGAAAAAATGTCAACGAAGAAATGTAAAGGCACAGAGGGAAATGTGAACATAAAATTGGTATTACATACGGACATACGTTTTTTCTTAGATCTATGTAAAAATGTAATATTTTATAGCATAGAGCGAAGTAATATGAACTGATACAGAATATTAGATGAAGTCTAAATACATCTGTTTGTTCAAAACAGAATACACTGTATTGTTCTTGTTGTGAATACATTGGGGTGGATATATTTACGAATGGTATGGTGGTTGTGATCAAGAAGTGAAAAATGACGACCCCTCGTATGCTTGTGAGGATCTCAGCAGGGCTGTCCTGCGGGCTGAAGACGGGTCTGGTAGCAGATGAAGGAGCTCTGGAGAATGCGGGCATCGGTCCCGCCACCTCTCGCATGCTAAGCGAGCGCTCTACCATCTGAGCTAATTCCCCGCTGCTTCCTGTGGCAGCACCGCCCTGTGCAGCGCCGGCTGCAGGTTCGCTCTGAACTTTGCATCCCTTTGGGTTCACTGATACCCTGTTCCAGGACAGAAGAAGCTGTTTCCATCGGATTGCTTGAGTGCGTCCAAACGTGGGGCCAGTGGCGCAATGGATAACGCGTCTGACTACGAATCAGAAGACTGTAGGTTCGACTCCTACCTGGCTCGACAGCATCTACAACCAACTCTCACTGTTTTCTTCTCATATCTGGCGACCAGCAGCACTACATCATAGTGTGCCGGACCAGGCATGGGAGGACCATCAAAGTCACCGCTACCACACTCCAATCTCATTCCATGATGATTATCAAACCATTGCACCAGTGTGACTGAGGTGCAACATACATTCAATGTGTTCATGGCTCCATCTGCTCATTCAATTCAACCTGTACCCGACTGCTGCCTCTCACCTGAAACGTAGTCAACAGAAATGCGCACTTGTATCACACCTTGTCGACACTGTTAATGTGTCATTGACACCCAATATCCTGACATGTTGCTTAATCCGTTTAATCTCAATTCTTTCATAATAAGACTCTGTTACAATAAGACACTTCCACAACACTACATTCATTTGAATAGACAATCACTTTTGAATACAGTGTGGAGTAGTGGTTTGGGCTCTGTACCCTGTAGCACAGCACGGTGTGTGCAATCTCTGGTACACTTACTACTCTTGAGCAAGGGACTTTAGCTAGATTGCACCAGTTAATGCCCACCCATGCCAATGGGTTAAGTGTAAGGAAAACAAAATGTGGTAATATCTCGTTAACATCTGTAAGTCACCCTGGCTATGGTGTCTGCTAAGAAATCGAATTAAAAAATACGTTGATATGAATCTCCATTGATTTATTTCTGTGTTCAACATGTATAATTCATGTATTTATTATTATCTTCTCTCTGCATTTATTTTTAATTCTGCCTTGGATTATCCTCCATACATGTCGCACAAATGAATGTACAATGCATTCTGGCCCTTCTCATCACTACAACAAGCAAAGGCAAAATATGAAAGAGAACGTGAGTTGAAAAGGTGAGGTGGTGTTTTTCTCTTTATATCTCTATTTACAGAGTAGACGAAATGCAGAGGAGGAAATATAAATAGAAAAGAAGAAAAAATGTCAACGAAGAACTGTAAAGGCACAGAGGGAAATGTGAACATAAAATTGGTATTACATACGGACATACGATTTTTCTTAGATCTATGTAAAAATGTAATATTTTATAGCATAGAGCGAAGTAATATGAACTGAAACAGAATATTAGATGAAGTCTAAATACATCTGTTTGTTCAAAACAGAATACACTGTTTGGTTCTTGTTGTGAATACATTGGGGTGGATATATTTACGAATGGTATGGTGGTTGTGATCAAGAAGTGAAAAATGATGACCTCTCGTATGCTTGTGAGGATCTCAGCAGGGCTGTCCTGCGGGCTGACGACGGGTCTGGTAGCAGATGAAGGAGCTCTGGAGAATGCGGGCATCGGTCCCGCCACCTCTCGCATGCTAAGCGAGCGCTCTACCATCTGAGCTAATTCCCCGCTGCTTCCTGTGGCAGCACCGCCCTGTGCAGCGCCGGCTGCAGGTTCGCTCTGAACTTTGCATCCCTTTGGGTGCACTGATACCCTGTTCCAGGACAGAAGAAGCAGTTTCCATCGGATTGCTTGAGTGCGTCCAAACGTGGGGCCAGTGGCGCAATGGATAACGCGTCTGACTACGAATCAGAAGACTGTAGGTTCGACTCCTACCTGGCTCGACAGCATCTACACCCAACTCTCGCTGTTTTCTTCTCATATCTGGCGACCAGCAGCACTACATCATAGTGTGCCGGACCAGGCATGGGAGGACCATCAAAGTCACCGCTACCACACTCCAATCTCATTCCATGATGATTATCAAACCATTGCACCAGTGTGACTGAGGTGCAACATACATTCAATGTGTTCATGGCTCCATCTGCTCATTCAATTCAACCTGTACCCGACTGCTGCCTCTCACCTGAACCGTAGTCAACAGAAATGCGCACTTGTATCACACCTTGTCGACACTGTTAATGTGTCATTGACACCCAATATCCTGACATGTTGCTTAATCCGTTTAATCTCAATTCTTTCATAATAAGACTCTGTTACAATAAGACACTTCCACAACACTACATTCATTTGAATAGACAATCACTTTTGAATACAGTGTGGAGTAGTGGTTTGGGCTCTGTACCCTGTAGCACAGCACGGTGTGTGCAATCTCTGGTACACTTACTACTCTTGAGCAAGGGACTTTAGCTAGATTGCACCAGTTAATGCCCACCCATGCCAATGGGTTAAGTGTAAGGAAAACAAAATGTGGTAATATCTCGTTAACATCTGTAAGTCACCCTGGCTATGGTGTCTGCTAAGAAATCGAATTAAAAAATACGTTGATATGAATCTCCATTGATTTATTTCTGTGTTCAACATGTATAATTCATGTATTTATTATTATCTTCTCTCTGCATTTATTTTTAATTCTGCCTTGGATTATCCTCCATACATGTCGCACAAATGAATGTACAATGCATTCTGGCCCTTCTCATCACTACAACAAGCAAAGGCAAAATATGAAAGAGAACGTGAGTTGAAAAGGTGAGGTGGTGTTTTTCTCTTTATATCTCTATTTACAGAGTAGACGAAATGCAGAGGAGGAAATATAAATAGAAAAGAAGAAAAAATGTCAACGAAGAAATGTAAAGGCACAGAGGGAAATGTGAACATAAAATTGGTATTACATACGGACATACGTTTTTTCTTAGATCTATGTAAAAATGTAATATTTTATAGCATAGAGCGAAGTAATATGAACTGATACAGAATATTAGATGAAGTCTAAATACATCTGTTTGTTCAAAACAGAATACACTGTATTGTTCTTGTTGTGAATACATTGGGGTGGATATATTTACGAATGGTATGGTGGTTGTGATCAAGAAGTGAAAAATGACGACCCCTCGTATGCTTGTGAGGATCTCAGCAGGGCTGTCCTGCGGGCTGAAGTCGGGTCTGGTAGCAGATGAAGGAGCTCTGGAGAATGCGGGCATCGGTCCCGCCACCTCTCGCATGCTAAGCGAGCGCTCTACCATCTGAGCTAATTCCCCGCTGCTTCCTGTGGCAGCACCGCCCTGTGCAGCGCCGGCTGCAGGTTCGCTCTGAACTTTGCATCCCTTTGGGTTCACTGATACCCTGTTCCAGGACAGAAGAAGCTGTTTCCATCGGATTGCTTGAGTGCGTCCAAACGTGGGGCCAGTGGCGCAATGGATAACGCGTCTGACTACGAATCAGAAGACTGTAGGTTCGACTCCTACCTGGCTCGACAGCATCTACAACCAACTCTCACTGTTTTCTTCTCATATCTGGCGACCAGCAGCACTACATCATAGTGTGCCGGACCAGGCATGGGAGGACCATCAAAGTCACCGCTACCACACTCCAATCTCATTCCATGATGATTATCAAACCATTGCACCAGTGTGACTGAGGTGCAACATACATTCAATGTGTTCATGGCTCCATCTGCTCATTCAATTCAACCTGTACCCGACTGCTGCCTCTCACCTGAAACGTAGTCAACAGAAATGCGCACTTGTATCACACCTTGTCGACACTGTTAATGTGTCATTGACACCCAATATCCTGACATGTTGCTTAATCCGTTTAATCTCAATTCTTTCATAATAAGACTCTGTTACAATAAGACACTTCCACAACACTACATTCATTTGAATAGACAATCACTTTTGAATACAGTGTGGAGTAGTGGTTTGGGCTCTGTACCCTGTAGCACAGCACGGTGTGTGCAATCTCTGGTACACTTACTACTCTTGAGCAAGGGACTTTAGCTAGATTGCACCAGTTCATGCCCACCCATGCCAATGGGTTAAGTGTAAGGAAAACAAAATGTGGTAATATCTCGTTAACATCTGTAAGTCACCCTGGCTATGGTGTCTGCTAAGAAATCGAATTAAAAAATACGTTGATATGAATCTCCATTGATTTATTTCTGTGTTCAACATGTATAATTCATGTATTTATTATTATCTTCTCTCTGCATTTATTTTTAATTCTGCCTTGGATTATCCTCCATACATGTCGCACAAATGAATGTACAATGCATTCTGGCCCTTCTCATCACTACAACAAGCAAAGGCAAAATATGAAAGAGAACGTGAGTTGAAAAGGTGAGGTGGTGTTTTTCTCTTTATATCTCTATTTACAGAGTAGACGAAATGCAGAGGAGGAAATATAAATAGAAAAGAAGAAAAAATGTCAACGAAGAACTGTAAAGGCACAGAGGGAAATGTGAACATAAAATTGGTATTACATACGGACATACGATTTTTCTTAGATCTATGTAAAAATGTAATATTTTATAGCATAGAGCGAAGTAATATGAACTGAAACAGAATATTAGATGAAGTCTAAATACATCTGTTTGTTCAAAACAGAATACACTGTTTGGTTCTTGTTGTGAATACATTGGGGTGGATATATTTACGAATGGTATGGTGGTTGTGATCAAGAAGTGAAAAATGATGACCTCTCGTATGCTTGTGAGGATCTCAGCAGGGCTGTCCTGCGGGCTGACGACGGGTCTGGTAGCAGATGAAGGAGCTCTGGAGAATGCGGGCATCGGTCCCGCCACCTCTCGCATGCTAAGCGAGCGCTCTACCATCTGAGCTAATTCCCCGCTGCTTCCTGTGGCAGCACCGCCCTGTGCAGCGCCGGCTGCAGGTTCGCTCTGAACTTTGCATCCCTTTGGGTTCACTGATACCCTGTTCCAGGACAGAAGAAGCTGTTTCCATCGGATTGCTTGAGTGCGTCCAAACGTGGGGCCAGTGGCGCAATGGATAACGCGTCTGACTACGAATCAGAAGACTGTAGGTTCGACTCCTACCTGGCTCGACAGCATCTACAACCAACTCTCACTGTTTTCTTCTCATATCTGGCGACCAGCAGCACTACATCATAGTGTGCCGGACCAGGCATGGGAGGACCATCAAAGTCACCGCTACCACACTCCAATCTCATTCCATGATGATTATGAAACCAATGCACCAGTGTGACTGAGGTGCAACATACATTCAATGTCTTCATGGCTCCATCTGCTCATTCAATTCAACCTGTACCCGACTGCTGCCTCTCACCTGAAACGTAGTCAACAGAAATGCGCACTTGTATCACACCTTGTCGACACTGTTAATGTGTCATTGACACCCAATAACCTGACATGTTGCTTAATCCGTTTAATCTCAATTCTTTCATAATAAGACTCTGTTACAATAAGACACTTCCACAACACTACATTCATTTGAACAGATAATCACTTTTGAATACAGTGTGGAGTAGTGGTTTGGGCTCTGTACCCTGTAGCACAGCACGGTGTGTGCAATCTCTGGTACACTTACTACTCTTGAGCAAGGGACTTTAGCTAGATTGCACCAGTTAATGCCCACCCATGCCAATGGGTTAAGTGTAAGGAAAACAAAATGTGGTAATATCTCGTTAACATCTGTAAGTCACCCTGGCTATGGTGTCTGCTAAGAAATCGAATTAAAAAATATGTTGATATGAATCTCCATTGATTTATTTCTGTGTTCAACATGTATAATTCATGTATTTATTATTATCTTCTCTCTGCATTTATTTTTAATTCTGCCTTGGATTATCCTCCATACATGTCGCACAAATGAATGTACAATGCATTCTGGCCCTTCTCATCACTACAACAAGCAAAGGCAAAATATGAAAGAGAACGTGAGTTGAAAAGGTGAGGTGGTGTTTTTCTCTTTATATCTCTATTTACAGAGTAGACGAAATGCAGAGGAGGAAATATAAATAGAAAAGAAGAAAAAATGTCAACGAAGAACTGTAAATGCACAGAGGGAAATGTGAACATAAAATTGGTATTACATACGGACATACGTTTTTTCTTAGATCTATGTAAAAATGTAATATTTTATAGCATAGAGCGAAGTAATATGAACTGATACAGAATATTAGATGAAGTCTAAATACATCTGTTTGTTCAAAACAGAATACACTGTATTGTTCTTGTTGTGAATACATTGGGGTGGATATATTTACGAATGGTATGGTGGTTGTGATCAAGAAGTGAAAAATGATGACCCCTCGTATGCTTGTGAGGATCTCAGCAGGGCTGTCCTGCGGGCTGACGACGGGTCTGGTAGCAGATGAAGGAGCTCTGGAGAATGCGGGCATCGGTCCCGCCACCTCTCGCATGCTAAGCGAGCGCTCTACCATCTGAGCTAATTCCCCGCTGCTTCCTGTGGCAGCACCGCCCTGTGCAGCGCCGGCTGCAGGTTCGCTCTGAACTTTGCATCCCTTTGGGTTCACTGATACCCTGTTCCAGGACAGAAGAAGCTGTTTCCATCGGATTGCTTGAGTGCGTCCAAACGTGGGGCCAGTGGCGCAATGGATAACGCGTCTGACTACGAATCAGAAGACTGTAGGTTCGACTCCTACCTGGCTCGACAGCATCTACAACCAACTCTCACTGTTTTCTTCTCATATCTGGCGACCAGCAGCACTACATCATAGTGTGCCGGACCAGGCATGGGAGGACCATCAAAGTCACCGCTACCACACTCCAATCTCATTCCATGATGATTATCAAACCATTGCACCAGTGTGACTGAGGTGCAACATACATTCAATGTCTTCATGGCTCCATCTGCTCATTCAATTCAACCTGTACCCGACTGCTGCCTCTCACCTGAAACGTAGTCAACAGAAATGCGCACTTGTATCACACCTTGTCGACACTGTTAATGTGTCATTGACACCCAATATCCTGACATGTTGCTTAATCCGTTTAATCTCAATTCTTTCATAATAAGACTCTGTTACAATAAGACACTTCCACAACACTACATTCATTTGAATAGACAATCACTTTTGAATACAGTGTGGAGTAGTGGTTTGGGCTCTGTACCCTGTAGCACAGCACGGTGTGTGCAATCTCTGGTACACTTACTACTCTTGAGCAAGGGACTTTAGCTAGATTGCACCAGTTAATGCCCACCCATGCCAATGGGTTAAGTGTAAGGAAAACAAAATGTGGTAATATCTCGTTAACATCTGTAAGTCACCCTGGCTATGGTGTCTGCTAAGAAATCGAATTAAAAAATACGTTGATATGAATCTCCATTGATTTATTTCTGTGTTCAACATGTATAATTCATGTATTTATTATTATCTTCTCTCTGCATTTATTTTTTATTCTGCCTTGGATTATCCTCCATACATGTCGCACAAATGAATGTACAATGCATTCTGGCCCTTCTCATCACTACAACAAGCAAAGCCAAAATATGAAAGAGAACGTGAGTTGAAAAGGTGAGGTGGTGTTTTTCTCTTTATATCTCTATTTACAGAGTAGACGAAATGCAGAGGAGGAAATATAAATAGAAAAGAAGAAAAAATGTCAACGAAGAACTGTAAATGCACAGAGGGAAATGTGAACATAAAATTGGTATTACATACGGACATACGATTTTTCTTAGATCTATGTAAAAATGTAATATTTTATAGCATAGAGCGAAGTAATATGAACTGAAACAGACTATTTGAAGAAGTCTAAATACATCTGCTTGTTCAAAACAGAATACACTGTTTGGTTCTTGTTGTGAATACATTGGGGTGGATATATTTACGAATGGTATGGTGGTTGTGATCAAGAAGTGAAAAATGATGACCCCTCGTATGCTTGTGAGGATCTCAGCAGGGCTGTCCTGCGGGCTGACGACGGGTCTGGTAGCAGATGAAGGAGCTCTGGAGAATGCGGGCATCGGTCCCGCCACCTCTCGCATGCTAAGCGAGCGCTCTACCATCTGAGCTAATTCCCCGCTGCTTCCTGTGGCAGCACCGCCCTGTGCAGCGCCGGCTGCAGGTTCGCTCTGAACTTTGCATCCCTTTGGGTTCACTGATACCCTGTTCCAGGACAGAAGAAGCTGTTTCCATCGGATTGCTTGAGTGCGTCCAAACGTGGGGCCAGTGGCGCAATGGATAACGCGTCTGACTACGAATCAGAAGACTGTAGGTTCGACTCCTACCTGGCTCGACAGCATCTACAACCAACTCTCACTGTTTTCTTCTCATATCTGGCGACCAGCAGCACTACATCATAGTGTGCCGGACCAGGCATGGGAGGACCATCAAAGTCACCGCTACCACACTCCAATCTCATTCCATGATGATTATGAAACCAATGCACCAGTGTGACTGAGGTGCAACATACATTCAATGTCTTCATGGCTCCATCTGCTCATTCAATTCAACCTGTACCCGACTGCTGCCTCTCACCTGAAACGTAGTCAACAGAAATGCGCTCTTGTATCACACCTTGTCGACACTGTTAATGTGTCATTGACACCCAATAACCTGACATGTTGCTTAATCCGTTTAATCTCAATTCTTTCATAATAAGACTCTGTTACAATAAGACACTTCCACAACACTACATTCATTTGAACAGATAATCACTTTTGAATACAGTGTGGAGTAGTGGTTTGGGCTCTGTACCCTGTAGCACAGCACGGTGTGTGCAGTCTCTGGTACACTTACTACTCTTGAGCAAGGGACTTTAGCTGGATTGCACCAGTTAATGCCCACCCATGCCAATGGGTTAAGTGTAAGGAAAACAAAATGTGGTAATATCTCGTTAACATCTGTAAGTCACCCTGGCTATGGTGTCTGCTAAGAAATCGAATTAAAAAATACGTTGATATGAATCTCCATTGATTTATTTCTGTGTTCAACATGTATAATTCATGTATTTATTATTATCTTCTCTCTGCATTTATTTTTAATTCTGCCTTGGATTATCCTCCATACATGTCGCACAAATGAATGTACAATGCATTCTGGCCCTTCTCATCACTACAACAAGCAAAGGCAAAATATGAAAGAGAACGTGAGTTGAAAAGGTGAGGTGGTGTTTTTCTCTTTATATCTCTATTTACAGAGTAGACGAAATGCAGAGGAGGAAATATAAATAGAAAAGAAGAAAAAATGTCAACGAAGAACTGTAAAGGCACAGAGGGAAATGTGAACATAAAATTGGTATTACATACGGACATACGTTTTTTCTTAGATCTATGTAAAAATGTAATATTTTATAGCATAGAGCGAAGTAATATGAACTGATACAGAATATTAGATGAAGTCTAAATACATCTGTTTGTTCAAAACAGAATACACTGTATTGTTCTTGTTGTGAATACATTGGGGTGGATATATTTACGAATGGTATGGTGGTTGTGATCAAGAAGTGAAAAATGACGACCCCTCGTATGCTTGTGAGGATCTCAGCAGGGCTGTCCTGCGGGCTGAAGACGGGTCTGGTAGCAGATGAAGGAGCTCTGGAGAATGCGGGCATCGGTCCCGCCACCTCTCGCATGCTAAGCGAGCGCTCTACCATCTGAGCTAATTCCCCGCTGCTTCCTGTGGCAGCACCGCCCTGTGCAGCGCCGGCTGCAGGTTCGCTCTGAACTTTGCATCCCTTTGGGTTCACTGATACCCTGTTCCAGGACAGAAGAAGCTGTTTCCATCGGATTGCTTGAGTGCGTCCAAACGTGGGGCCAGTGGCACAATGGATAACGCGTCTGACTACGAATCAGAAGACTGTAGGTTCGACTCCTACCTGGCTCGACAGCATCTACAACCAACTCTCACTGTTTTCTTCTCATATCTGGCGACCAGCAGCACTACATCATAGTGTGCCGGACCAGGCATGGGAGGACCATCAAAGTCACCGCTACCACACTCCAATCTCATTCCATGATGATTATCAAACCATTGCACCAGTGTGACTGAGGTGCAACATACATTCAATGTGTTCATGGCTCCATCTGCTCATTCAATTCAACCTGTACCCGACTGCTGCCTCTCACCTGAACCGTAGTCAACAGAAATGCGCACTTGTATCACACCTTGTCGACACTGTTAATGTGTCATTGACACCCAATAACCTGACATGTTGCTTAATCCGTTTAATCTCAATTCTTTCATAATAAGACTCTGTTACAATAAGACACTTCCACAACACTACATTCATTTGAACAGATAATCACTTTTGAATACAGTGTGGAGTAGTGGTTTGGGCTCTGTACCCTGTAGCACAGCACGGTGTGTGCAATCTCTGGTACACTTACTACTCTTGAGCAAGGGACTTTAGCTAGATTGCACCAGTTCATGCCCACCCATGCCAATGGGTTAAGTGTAAGGAAAACAAAATGTGGTAATATCTCGTTAACATCTGTAAGTCACCCTGGCTATGGTGTCTGCTAAGAACTCGAATTAAAAAATACGTTGATATGAATCTCCATTGATTTATTTCTGTGTTCAACATGTATAATTCATGTATTTATTATTATCTTCTCTCTGCATTTATTTTTAATTCTGCCTTGGATTATCCTCCATACATGTCGCACAAATGAATGTACAATGCATTCTGGCCCTTCTCATCACTACAACAAGCAAAGGCAAAATATGAAAGAGAACGTGAGTTGAAAAGGTGAGGTGGTGTTTTTCTCTTTATATCTCTATTTACAGAGTAGACGAAATGCAGAGGAGGAAAT
Source organism: Amia ocellicauda (assembly GCF_036373705.1). Classification (NCBI taxonomy): domain Eukaryota; kingdom Metazoa; phylum Chordata; class Actinopteri; order Amiiformes; family Amiidae; genus Amia; species Amia ocellicauda. Next base: position 4,449,212 of record NC_089863.1, read on the forward strand.
ATAAATAGAAAAGAAGAAAAAATGTCAACGAAGAACTGTAAAGGCACAGAGGGAAATGTGAACATAAAATTGGTATTACATACGGACATACGTTTTTTCTTAGATCTATGTAAAAATGTAATATTTTATAGCATAGAGCGAAGTAATATGAACTGATACAGAATATTAGATGAAGTCTAAATACATCTGTTTGGTCAAAACAGAATACACTGTATTGTTCTTGTTGTGAATACATTGGGGTGGATATATTTACGAATGGTATGGTGGTTGTGATCAAGAAGTGAAAAATGACGACCCCTCGTATGCTTGTGAGGATCTCAGCAGGGCTGTCCTGCGGGCTGAAGACGGGTCTGGTAGCAGATGAAGGAGCTCTGGAGAATGCGGGCATCGGTCCCGCCACCTCTCGCATGCTAAGCGAGCGCTCTACCATCTGAGCTAATTCCCCGCTGCTTCCTGTGGCAGCACCGCCCTGTGCAGCGCCGGCTGCAGGTTCGCTCTGAACTTTGCATCCCTTTGGGTTCACTGATACCCTGTTCCAGGACAGAAGAAGCTGTTTCCATCGGATTGCTTGAGTGCGTCCAAACGTGGGGCCAGTGGCGCAATGGATAACGCGTCTGACTACGAATCAGAAGACAGTAGGTTCGACTCCTACCTGGCTCGACAGCATCTACAACCAACTCTCACTGTTTTCTTCTCATATCTGGCGACCAGCAGCACTACATCATAGTGTGCCGGACCAGGCATGGGAGGACCATCAAAGTCACCGCTACCACACTCCAATCTCATTCCATGATGATTATCAAACCATTGCACCAGTGTGACTGAGGTGCAACATACATTCAATGTGTTCATGGCTCCATCTGCTCATTCAATTCAACCTGTACCCGACTGCTGCCTCTCACCTGAACCGTAGTCAACAGAAATGCGCACTTGTATCACACCTTGTCGACACTGTTAATGTGTCATTGACACCCAATAACCTGACATGTTGCTTAATCCGTTTAATCTCAATTCTTTCATAATAAGACTCTGTTACAATAAGACACTTCCACAACACTACATTCATTTGAACAGATAATCACTTTTGAATACAGTGTGGAGTAGTGGTTTGGGCTCTGTACCCTGTAGCACAGCACGGTGTGTGCAATCTCTGGTACACTTACTACTCTTGAGCAAGGGACTTTAGCTAGATTGCACCAGTTAATGCCCACCCATGCCAATGGGTTAAGTGTAAGGAAAACAAAATGTGGTAATATCTCGTTAACATCTGTAAGTCACCCTGGCTATGGTGTCTGCTAAGAAATCGAATTAAAAAATACGTTGATATGAATCTCCATTGATTTATTTCTGTGTTCAACATGTATAATTCATGTATTTATTATTATCTTCTCTCTGCATTTATTTTTTATTCTGCCTTGGATTATCCTCCATACATGTCGCACAAATGAATGTACAATGCATTCTGGCCCTTCTCATCACTACAACAAGCAAAGCCAAAATATTAAAGAGAACGTGAGTTGAAAAGGTGAGGTGGTGTTTTTCTCTTTATATCTCTATTTACAGAGTAGACGAAATGCAGAGGAGGAAATATAAATAGAAAAGAAGAAAAAATGTCAACGAAGAACTGTAAATGCACAGAGGGAAATGTGAACATAAAATTGGTATTACATACGGACATACGATTTTTCTTAGATCTATGTAAAAATGTAATATTTTATAGCATAGAGCGAAGTAATATGAACTGAAACAGACTATTTGAAGAAGTCTAAATACATCTGCTTGTTCAAAACAGAATACACTGTTTGGTTCTTGTTGTGAATACATTGGGGTGGATATATTTACGAATGGTATGGTGGTTGTGATCAAGAAGTGAAAAATGATGACCCCTCGTATGCTTGTGAGGATCTCAGCAGGGCTGTCCTGCGGGCTGACGACGGGTCTGGTAGCAGATGAAGGAGCTCTGGAGAATGCGGGCATCGGTTCCGCCACCTCTCGCATGCTAAGCGAGCGCTCTACCATCTGAGCTAATTCCCCGCTGCTTCCTGTGGCAGCACCGCCCTGTGCAGCGCCGGCTGCAGGTTCGCTCTGAACTTTGCATCCCTTTGGGTTCACTGATACCCTGTTCCAGGACAGAAGAAGCTGTTTCCATCGGATTGCTTGAGTGCGTCCAAACGTGGGGCCAGTGGCGCAATGGATAACGCGTCTGACTACGAATCAGAAGACTGTAGAGGTTCGACTCCTACCTGGCTCGACAGCATCTACAACCAACTCTCACTGTTTTCTTCTCATATCTGGCGACCAGCAGCACTACATCATAGTGTGCCTGACCAGGCATGGGAGGACCATCAAAGTCACCGCTACCACACTCCAATCTCATTCCATGATGATTATGAAACCAATGCACCAGTGTGACTGAGGTGCAACATACATTCAATGTGTTCATGGCTCCATCTGCTCATTCAATTCAACCTGTACCCGACTGCTGCCTCTCACCTGAAACGTAGTCAACAGAAATGCGCACTTGTATCACACCTTGTCGACACTGTTAATGTGTCATTGACACCCAATAACCTGACATGTTGCTTAATCCGTTTAATCTCAATTCTTTCATAATAAGACTCTGTTACAATAAGACACTTCCACAACACTACATTCATTTGAACAGATAATCACTTTTGAATACAGTGTGGAGTAGTGGTTTGGGCTCTGTACCCTGTAGCACAGCACGGTGTGTGCAATCTCTGGTACACTTACTACTCTTGAGCAAGGGACTTTAGCTAGATTGCACCAGTTAATGCCCACCCATGCCAATGGGTTAAGTGTAAGGAAAACAAAATGTGGTAATATCTCGTTAACATCTGTAAGTCACCCTGGCTATGGTGTCTGCTAAGAAATCGAATTAAAAAATACGTTGATATGAATCTCCATTGATTTATTTCTGTGTTCAACATGTATAATTCATGTATTTATTATTATCTTCTCTCTGCATTTATTTTTAATTCTGCCTTGGATTATCCTCCATACATGTCGCACAAATGAATGTACAATGCATTCTGGCCCTTCTCATCACTACAACAAGCAAAGGCAAAATATGAAAGAGAACGTGAGTTGAAAAGGTGAGGTGGTGTTTTTCTCTTTATATCTCTATTTACAGAGTAGACGAAATGCAGAGGAGGAAATATAAATAGAAAAGAAGAAAAAATGTCAACGAAGAACTGTAAATGCACAGAGGGAAATGTGAACATAAAATTGGTATTACATACGGACATACGTTTTTTCTTAGATCTATGTAAAAATGTAATATTTTATAGCATAGAGCGAAGTAATATGAACTGATACAGAATATTAGATGAAGTCTAAATACATCTGTTTGTTCAAAACAGAATACACTGTATTGTTCTTGTTGTGAATACATTGGGGTGGATATATTTACGAATGGTATGGTGGTTGTGATCAAGAAGTGAAAAATGATGACCCCTCGTATGCTTGTGAGGATCTCAGCAGGGCTGTCCTGCGGGCTGAAGACGGGTCTGGTAGCAGATGAAGGAGCTCTGGAGAATGCGGGCATCGGTCCCGCCACCTCTCGCATGCTAAGCGAGCGCTCTACCATCTGAGCTAATTCCCCGCTGCTTCCTGTGGCAGCACCGCCCTGTGCAGCGCCGGCTGCAGGTTCGCTCTGAACTTTGCATCCCTTTGGGTTCACTGATACCCTGTTCCAGGACAGAAGAAGCTGTTTCCATCGGATTGCTTGAGTGCGTCCAACCGTGGGGCCAGTGGCGCAATGGATAACGCGTCTGACTACGAATCAGAAGACTGTAGGTTCGACTCCTACCTGGCTCGACAGCATCTACAACCAACTCTCACTGTTTTCTTCTCATATCTGGCGACCAGCAGCACTACATCATAGTGTGCCTGACCAGGCATGGGAGGACCATCAAAGTCACCGCTACCACACTCCAATCTCATTCCATGATGATTATCAAACCATTGCACCAGTGTGACTGAGGTGCAACATACATTCAATGTGTTCATGGCTCCATCTGCTCATTCAATTCAACCTGTACCCGACTGCTGCCTCTCACCTGAAACGTAGTCAACAGAAATGCGCACTTGTATCACACCTTGTCGACACTGTTAATGTGTCATTGACACCCAATATCCTGACATGTTGCTTAATCCGTTTAATCTCAATTCTTTCATAATAAGACTCTGTTACAATAAGACACTTCCACAACACTACATTCATTTGAATAGACAATCACTTTTGAATACAGTGTGGAGTAGTGGTTTGGGCTCTGTACCCTGTAGCACAGCACGGTGTGTGCAATCTCTGGTACACTTACTACTCTTGAGCAAGGGACTTTAGCTAGATTGCACCAGTTAATGCCCACCCATGCCAATGGGTTAAGTGTAAGGAAAACAAAATGTGGTAATATCTCGTTAACATCTGTAAGTCACCCTGGCTATGGTGTCTGCTAAGAAATCGAATTAAAAAATACGTTGATATGAATCTCCATTGATTTATTTCTGTGTTCAACATGTATAATTCATGTATTTATTATTATCTTCTCTCTGCATTTATTTTTAATTCTGCCTTGGATTATCCTCCATACATGTCGCACAAATGAATGTACAATGCATTCTGGCCCTTCTCATCACTACAACAAGCAAAGGCAAAATATGAAAGAGAACGTGAGTTGAAAAGGTGAGGTGGTGTTTTTCTCTTTATATCTCTATTTACAGAGTAGACGAAATGCAGAGGAGGAAATATAAATAGAAAAGAAGAAAAAATGTCAACGAAGAACTGTAAAGGCACAGAGGGAAATGTGAACATAAAATTGGTATTACATACGGACATACGTTTTTTCTTAGATCTATGTAAAAATGTAATATTTTATAGCATAGAGCGAAGTAATATGAACTGATACAGAATATTAGATGAAGTCTAAATACATCTGTTTGTTCAAAACAGAATACACTGTATTGTTCTTGTTGTGAATACATTGGGGTGGATATATTTACGAATGGTATGGTGGTTGTGATCAAGAAGTGAAAAATGACGACCCCTCGTATGCTTGTGAGGATCTCAGCAGGGCTGTCCTGCGGGCTGAAGACGGGTCTGGTAGCAGATGAAGGAGCTCTGGAGAATGCGGGCATCGGTCCCGCCACCTCTCGCATGCTAAGCGAGCGCTCTACCATCTGAGCTAATTCCCCGCTGCTTCCTGTGGCAGCACCGCCCTGTGCAGCGCCGGCTGCAGGTTCGCTCTGAACTTTGCATCCCTTTGGGTTCACTGATACCCTGTTCCAGGACAGAAGAAGCTGTTTCCATCGGATTGCTTGAGTGCGTCCAAACGTGGGGCCAGTGGCGCAATGGATAACGCGTCTGACTACGAATCAGAAGACTGTAGGTTCGACTCCTACCTGGCTCGACAGCATCTACAACCAACTCTCACTGTTTTCTTCTCATATCTGGCGACCAGCAGCACTACATCATAGTGTGCCTGACCAGGCATGGGAGGACCATCAAAGTCACCGCTACCACACTCCAATCTCATTCCATGATGATTATCAAACCATTGCACCAGTGTGACTGAGGTGCAACATACATTCAATGTCTTCATGGCTCCATCTGCTCATTCAATTCAACCTGTACCCGACTGCTGCCTCTCACCTGAAACGTAGTCAACAGAAATGCGCACTTGTATCACACCTTGTCGACACTGTTAATGTGTCATTGACACCCAATATCCTGACATGTTGCTTAATCCGTTTAATCTCAATTCTTTCATAATAAGACTCTGTTACAATAAGACACTTCCACAACACTACATTCATTTGAATAGACAATCACTTTTGAATACAGTGTGGAGTAGTGGTTTGGGCTCTGTACCCTGTAGCACAGCACGGTGTGTGCAATCTCTGGTACACTTACTACTCTTGAGCAAGGGACTTTAGCTAGATTGCACCAGTTAATGCCCACCCATGCCAATGGGTTAAGTGTAAGGAAAACAAAATGTGGTAATATCTCGTTAACATCTGTAAGTCACCCTGGCTATGGTGTCTGCTAAGAAATCGAATTAAAAAATACGTTGATATGAATCTCCATTGATTTATTTCTGTGTTCAACATGTATAATTCATGTATTTATTATTATCTTCTCTCTGCATTTATTTTTAATTCTGCCTTGGATTATCCTCCATACATGTCGCACAAATGAATGTACAATGCATTCTGGCCCTTCTCATCACTACAACAAGCAAAGGCAAAATATGAAAGAGAACGTGAGTTGAAAAGGTGAGGTGGTGTTTTTCTCTTTATATCTCTATTTACAGAGTAGACGAAATGCAGAGGAGGAAATATAAATAGAAAAGAAGAAAAAATGTCAACGAAGAAATGTAAAGGCACAGAATGAAATGTGAACATAAAATTGGTATTACATACGGACATACGTTTTTTCTTAGATCTATGTAAAAATGTAATATTTTATAGCATAGAGCGAAGTAATATGAACTGATACAGAATATTAGATGAAGTCTAAATACATCTGTTTGTTCAAAACAGAATACACTGTATTGTTCTTGTTGTGAATACATTGGGGTGGATATATTTACGAATGGTATGGTGGTTGTGATCAAGAAGTGAAAAATGACGACCCCTCGTATGCTTGTGAGGATCTCAGCAGGGCTGTGCTGCGGGCTGAAGACGGGTCTGGTAGCAGATGAAGGAGCTCTGGAGAATGCGGGCATCGGTCCCGCCACCTCTCGCATGCTAAGCGAGCGCTCTACCATCTGAGCTAATTCCCCGCTGCTTCCTGTGGCAGCACCGCCCTGTGCAGCGCCGGCTGCAGGTTCGCTCTGAACTTTGCATCCCTTTGGGTTCACTGATACCCTGTTCCAGGACAGAAGAAGCTGTTTCCATCGGATTGCTTGAGTGCGTCCAAACGTGGGGCCAGTGGCGCAATGGATAACGCGTCTGACTACGAATCAGAAGACTGTAGGTTCGACTCCTACCTGGCTCGACAGCATCTACAACCAACTCTCACTGTTTTCTTCTCATATCTGGCGACCAGCAGCACTACATCATAGTGTGCCTGACCAGGCATGGGAGGACCATCAAAGTCACCGCTACCACACTCCAATCTCATTCCATGATGATTATCAAACCATTGCACCAGTGTGACTGAGGTGCAACATACATTCAATGTCTTCATGGCTCCATCTGCTCATTCAATTCAACCTGTACCCGACTGCTGCCTCTCACCTGAAACGTAGTCAACAGAAATGCGCACTTGTATCACACCTTGTCGACACTGTTAATGTGTCATTGACACCCAATATCCTGACATGTTGCTTAATCCGTTTAATCTCAATTCTTTCATAATAAGACTCTGTTACAATAAGACACTTCCACAACACTACATTCATTTGAATAGACAATCACTTTTGAATACAGTGTGGAGTAGTGGTTTGGGCTCTGTACCCTGTAGCACAGCACGGTGTGTGCAATCTCTGGTACACTTACTACTCTTGAGCAAGGGACTTTAGCTAGATTGCACCAGTTAATGCCCACCCATGCCAATGGGTTAAGTGTAAGGAAAACAAAATGTGGTAATATCTCGTTAACATCTGTAAGTCACCCTGGCTATGGTGTCTGCTAAGAAATCGAATTAAAAAATACGTTGATATGAATCTCCATTGATTTATTTCTGTGTTCAACATGTATAATTCATGTATTTATTATTATCTTCTCTCTGCATTTATTTTTAATTCTGCCTTGGATTATCCTCCATACATGTCGCACAAATGAATGTACAATGCATTCTGGCCCTTCTCATCACTACAACAAGCAAAGGCAAAATATGAAAGAGAACGTGAGTTGAAAAGGTGAGGTGGTGTTTTTCTCTTTATATCTCTATTTACAGAGTAGACGAAATGCAGAGGAGGAAATATAAATAGAAAAGAAGAAAAAATGTCAACGAAGAAATGTAAAGGCACAGAATGAAATGTGAACATAAAATTGGTATTACATACGGACATACGTTTTTTCTTAGATCTATGTAAAAATGTAATATTTTATAGCATAGAGCGAAGTAATATGAACTGATACAGAATATTAGATGAAGTCTAAATACATCTGTTTGTTCAAAACAGAATACACTGTATTGTTCTTGTTGTGAATACATTGGGGTGGATATATTTACGAATGGTATGGTGGTTGTGATCAAGAAGTGAAAAATGACGACCCCTCGTATGCTTGTGAGGATCTCAGCAGGGCTGTGCTGCGGGCTGAAGACGGGTCTGGTAGCAGATGAAGGAGCTCTGGAGAATGCGGGCATCGGTCCCGCCACCTCTCGCATGCTAAGCGAGCGCTCTACCATCTGAGCTAATTCCCCGCTGCTTCCTGTGGCAGCACCGCCCTGTGCAGCGCCGGCTGCAGGTTCGCTCTGAACTTTGCATCCCTTTGGGTTCACTGATACCCTGTTCCAGGACAGAAGAAGCTGTTTCCATCGGATTGCTTGAGTGCGTCCAAACGTGGGGCCAGTGGCGCAATGGATAACGCGTCTGACTACGAATCAGAAGACTGTAGGTTCGACTCCTACCTGGCTCGACAGCATCTACAACCAACTCTCACTGTTTTCTTCTCATATCTGGCGACCAGCAGCACTACATCATAGTGTGCCTGACCAGGCATGGGAGGACCATCAAAGTCACCGCTACCACACTCCAATCTCATTCCATGATGATTATCAAACCATTGCACCAGTGTGACTGAGGTGCAACATACATTCAATGTGTTCATGGCTCCATCTGCTCATTCAATTCAACCTGTACCCGACTGCTGCCTCTCACCTGAAACGTAGTCAACAGAAATGCGCACTTGTATCACACCTTGTCGACACTGTTAATGTGTCATTGACACCCAATAACCTGACATGTTGCTTAATCCGTTTAATCTCAATTCTTTCATAATAAGACTCTGTTACAATAAGACACTTCCACAACACTACATTCATTTGAACAGATAATCACTTTTGAATACAGTGTGGAGTAGTGGTTTGGGCTCTGTACCCTGTAGCACAGCACGGTGTGTGCAATCTCTGGTACACTTACTACTCTTGAGCAAGGGACTTTAGCTAGATTGCACCAGTTAATGCCCACCCATGCCAATGGGTTAAGTGTAAGGAAAACAAAATGTGGTAATATCTCGTTAACATCTGTAAGTCACCCTGGCTATGGTGTCTGCTAAGAAATCGAATTAAAAAATACGTTGATATGAATCTCCATTGATTTATTTCTGTGTTCAACATGTATAATTCATGTATTTATTATTATCTTCTCTCTGCATTTATTTTTAATTCTGCCTTGGATTATCCTCCATACATGTCGCACAAATGAATGTACAATGCATTCTGGCCCTTCTCATCACTACAACAAGCAAAGGCAAAATATGAAAGAGAACGTGAGTTGAAAAGGTGAGGTGGTGTTTTTCTCTTTATATCTCTATTTACAGAGTAGACGAAATGCAGAGGAGGAAATATAAATAGAAAAGAAGAAAAAATGTCAACGAAGAACTGTAAATGCACAGAGGGAAATGTGAACATAAAATTGGTATTACATACGGACATACGTTTTTTCTTAGATCTATGTAAAAATGTAATATTTTATAGCATAGAGCGAAGTAATATGAACTGATACAGAATATTAGATGAAGTCTAAATACATCTGTTTGTTCAAAACAGAATACACTGTATTGTTCTTGTTGTGAATACATTGGGGTGGATATATTTACGAATGGTATGGTGGTTGTGATCAAGAAGTGAAAAATGACGACCCCTCGTATGCTTGTGAGGATCTCAGCAGGGCTGTCCTGCGGGCTGAAGACGGGTCTGGTAGCAGATGAAGGAGCTCTGGAGAATGCGGGCATCGGTTCCGCCACCTCTCGCATGCTAAGCGAGCGCTCTACCATCTGAGCTAATTCCCCGCTGCTTCCTGTGGCAGCACCGCCCTGTGCAGCGCCGGCTGCAGGTTCGCTCTGAACTTTGCATCCCTTTGGGTTCACTGATACCCTGTTCCAGGACAGAAGAAGCTGTTTCCATCGGATTGCTTGAGTGCGTCCAAACGTGGGGCCAGTGGCGCAATGGATAACGCGTCTGACTACGAATCAGAAGACTGTAGAGGTTCGACTCCTACCTGGCTCGACAGCATCTACAACCAACTCTCACTGTTTTCTTCTCATATCTGGCGACCAGCAGCACTACATCATAGTGTGCCTGACCAGGCATGGGAGGACCATCAAAGTCACCGCTACCACACTCCAATCTCATTCCATGATGATTATGAAACCAATGCACCAGTGTGACTGAGGTGCAACATACATTCAATGTCTTCATGGCTCCATCTGCTCATTCAATTCAACCTGTACCCGACTGCTGCCTCTCACCTGAAACGTAGTCAACAGAAATGCGCACTTGTATCACACCTTGTCGACACTGTTAATGTGTCATTGACACCCAATAACCTGACATGTTGCTTAATCCGTTTAATCTCAATTCTTTCATAATAAGACTCTGTTACAATAAGACACTTCCACAACACTACATTCATTTGAACAGATAATCACTTTTGAATACAGTGTGGAGTAGTGGTTTGGGCTCTGTACCCTGTAGCACAGCACGGTGTGTGCAATCTCTGGTACACTTACTACTCTTGAGCAAGGGACTTTAGCTAGATTGCACCAGTTAATGCCCACCCATGCCAATGGGTTAAGTGTAAGGAAAACAAAATGTGGTAATATCTCGTTAACATCTGTAAGTCACCCTGGCTATGGTGTCTGCTAAGAAATCGAATTAAAAAATACGTTGATATGAATCTCCATTGATTTATTTCTGTGTTCAACATGTATAATTCATGTATTTATTATTATCTTCTCTCTGCATTTATTTTTAATTCTGCCTTGGATTATCCTCCATACATGTCGCACAAATGAATGTACAATGCATTCTGGCCCTTCTCATCACTACAACAAGCAAAGGCAAAATATGAAAGAGAACGTGAGTTGAAAAGGTGAGGTGGTGTTTTTCTCTTTTTATCTCTATTTACAGAGTAGACGAAATGCAGAGGAGGAAATATAAATAGAAAAGAAGAAAAAATGTCAACGAAGAACTGTAAATGCACAGAGGGAAATGTGAACATAAAATTGGTATTACATACGGACATACGTTTTTTCTTAGATCTATGTAAAAATGTAATATTTTATAGCATAGAGCGAAGTAATATGAACTGATACAGAATATTAGATGAAGTCTAAATACATCTGTTTGTTCAAAACAGAATACACTGTATTGTTCTTGTTGTGAATACATTGGGGTGGATATATTTACGAATGGTATGGTGGTTGTGATCAAGAAGTGAAAAATGATGACCCCTCGTATGCTTGTGAGGATCTCAGCAGGGCTGTCCTGCGGGCTGACGACGGGTCTGGTAGCAGATGAAGGAGCTCTGGAGAATGCGGGCATCGGTCCCGCCACCTCTCGCATGCTAAGCGAGCGCTCTACCATCTGAGCTAATTCCCCGCTGCTTCCTGTGGCAGCACCGCCCTGTGCAGCGCCGGCTGCAGGTTCGCTCTGAACTTTGCATCCCTTTGGGTTCACTGATACCCTGTTCCAGGACAGAAGAAGCTGTTTCCATCGGATTGCTTGAGTGCGTCCAACCGTGGGGCCAGTGGCGCAATGGATAACGCGTCTGACTACGAATCAGAAGACTGTAGGTTCGACTCCTACCTGGCTCGACAGCATCTACAACCAACTCTCACTGTTTTCTTCTCATATCTGGCGACCAGCAGCACTACATCATAGTGTGCCTGACCAGGCATGGGAGGACCATCAAAGTCACCGCTACCACACTCCAATCTCATTCCATGATGATTATCAAACCATTGCACCAGTGTGACTGAGGTGCAACATACATTCAATGTGTTCATGGCTCCATCTGCTCATTCAATTCAACCTGTACCCGACTGCTGCCTCTCACCTGAAACGTAGTCAACAGAAATGCGCACTTGTATCACACCTTGTCGACACTGTTAATGTGTCATTGACACCCAATATCCTGACATGTTGCTTAATCCGTTTAATCTCAATTCTTTCATAATAAGACTCTGTTACAATAAGACACTTCCACAACACTACATTCATTTGAATAGACAATCACTTTTGAATACAGTGTGGAGTAGTGGTTTGGGCTCTGTACCCTGTAGCACAGCACGGTGTGTGCAATCTCTGGTACACTTACTACTCTTGAGCAAGGGACTTTAGCTAGATTGCACCAGTTAATGCCCACCCATGCCAATGGGTTAAGTGTAAGGAAAACAAAATGTGGTAATATCTCGTTAACATCTGTAAGTCACCCTGGCTATGGTGTCTGCTAAGAAATCGAATTAAAAAATACGTTGATATGAATCTCCATTGATTTATTTCTGTGTTCAACATGTATAATTCATGTATTTATTATTATCTTCTCTCTGCATTTATTTTTAATTCTGCCTTGGATTATCCTCCATACATGTCGCACAAATGAATGTACAATGCATTCTGGCCCTTCTCATCACTACAACAAGCAAAGGCAAAATATGAAAGAGAACGTGAGTTGAAAAGGTGAGGTGGTGTTTTTCTCTTTATATCTCTATTTACAGAGTAGACGAAATGCAGAGGAGGAAATATAAATAGAAAAGAAGAAAAAATGTCAACGAAGAAATGTAAAGGCACAGAATGAAATGTGAACATAAAATTGGTATTACATACGGACATACGTTTTTTCTTAGATCTATGTAAAAATGTAATATTTTATAGCATAGAGCGAAGTAATATGAACTGATACAGAATATTAGATGAAGTCTAAATACATCTGTTTGTTCAAAACAGAATACACTGTATTGTTCTTGTTGTGAATACATTGGGGTGGATATATTTACGAATGGTATGGTGGTTGTGATCAAGAAGTGAAAAATGACGACCCCTCGTATGCTTGTGAGGATCTCAGCAGGGCTGTGCTGCGGGCTGAAGACGGGTCTGGTAGCAGATGAAGGAGCTCTGGAGAATGCGGGCATCGGTCCCGCCACCTCTCGCATGCTAAGCGAGCGCTCTACCATCTGAGCTAATTCCCCGCTGCTTCCTGTGGCAGCACCGCCCTGTGCAGCGCCGGCTGCAGGTTCGCTCTGAACTTTGCATCCCTTTGGGTTCACTGATACCCTGTTCCAGGACAGAAGAAGCTGTTTCCATCGGATTGCTTGAGTGCGTCCAAACGTGGGGCCAGTGGCGCAATGGATAACGCGTCTGACTACGAATCAGAAGACTGTAGGTTCGACTCCTACCTGGCTCGACAGCATCTACAACCAACTCTCACTGTTTTCTTCTCATATCTGGCGACCAGCAGCACTACATCATAGTGTGCCTGACCAGGCATGGGAGGACCATCAAAGTCACCGCTACCACACTCCAATCTCATTCCATGATGATTATCAAACCATTGCACCAGTGTGACTGAGGTGCAACATACATTCAATGTCTTCATGGCTCCATCTGCTCATTCAATTCAACCTGTACCCGACTGCTGCCTCTCACCTGAAACGTAGTCAACAGAAATGCGCACTTGTATCACACCTTGTCGACACTGTTAATGTGTCATTGACACCCAATATCCTGACATGTTGCTTAATCCGTTTAATCTCAATTCTTTCATAATAAGACTCTGTTACAATAAGACACTTCCACAACACTACATTCATTTGAATAGACAATCACTTTTGAATACAGTGTGGAGTAGTGGTTTGGGCTCTGTACCCTGTAGCACAGCACGGTGTGTGCAATCTCTGGTACACTTACTACTCTTGAGCAAGGGACTTTAGCTAGATTGCACCAGTTAATGCCCACCCATGCCAATGGGTTAAGTGTAAGGAAAACAAAATGTGGTAATATCTCGTTAACATCTGTAAGTCACCCTGGCTATGGTGTCTGCTAAGAAATCGAATTAAAAAATACGTTGATATGAATCTCCATTGATTTATTTCTGTGTTCAACATGTATAATTCATGTATTTATTATTATCTTCTCTCTGCATTTATTTTTAATTCTGCCTTGGATTATCCTCCATACATGTCGCACAAATGAATGTACAATGCATTCTGGCCCTTCTCATCACTACAACAAGCAAAGGCAAAATATGAAAGAGAACGTGAGTTGAAAAGGTGAGGTGGTGTTTTTCTCTTTATATCTCTATTTACAGAGTAGACGAAATGCAGAGGAGGAAATATAAATAGAAAAGAAGAAAAAATGTCAACGAAGAAATGTAAAGGCACAGAATGAAATGTGAACATAAAATTGGTATTACATACGGACATACGTTTTTTCTTAGATCTATGTAAAAATGTAATATTTTATAGCATAGAGCGAAGTAATATGAACTGATACAGAATATTAGATGAAGTCTAAATACATCTGTTTGTTCAAAACAGAATACACTGTATTGTTCTTGTTGTGAATACATTGGGGTGGATATATTTACGAATGGTATGGTGGTTGTGATCAAGAAGTGAAAAATGACGACCCCTCGTATGCTTGTGAGGATCTCAGCAGGGCTGTGCTGCGGGCTGAAGACGGGTCTGGTAGCAGATGAAGGAGCTCTGGAGAATGCGGGCATCGGTCCCGCCACCTCTCGCATGCTAAGCGAGCGCTCTACCATCTGAGCTAATTCCCCGCTGCTTCCTGTGGCAGCACCGCCCTGTGCAGCGCCGGCTGCAGGTTCGCTCTGAACTTTGCATCCCTTTGGGTTCACTGATACCCTGTTCCAGGACAGAAGAAGCTGTTTCCATCGGATTGCTTGAGTGCGTCCAAACGTGGGGCCAGTGGCGCAATGGATAACGCGTCTGACTACGAATCAGAAGACTGTAGGTTCGACTCCTACCTGGCTCGACAGCATCTACAACCAACTCTCACTGTTTTCTTCTCATATCTGGCGACCAGCAGCACTACATCATAGTGTGCCGGACCAGGCATGGGAGGACCATCAAAGTCACCGCTACCACACTCCAATCTCATTCCATGATGATTATCAAACCATTGCACCAGTGTGACTGAGGTGCAACATACATTCAATGTGTTCATGGCTCCATCTGCTCATTCAATTCAACCTGTACCCGACTGCTGCCTCTCACCTGAAACGTAGTCAACAGAAATGCGCACTTGTATCACACCTTGTCGACACTGTTAATGTGTCATTGACACCCAATAACCTGACATGTTGCTTAATCCGTTTAATCTCAATTCTTTCATAATAAGACTCTGTTACAATAAGACACTTCCACAACACTACATTCATTTGAACAGATAATCACTTTTGAATACAGTGTGGAGTAGTGGTTTGGGCTCTGTACCCTGTAGCACAGCACGGTGTGTGCAATCTCTGGTACACTTACTACTCTTGAGCAAGGGACTTTAGCTAGATTGCACCAGTTAATGCCCACCCATGCCAATGGGTTAAGTGTAAGGAAAACAAAATGTGGTAATATCTCGTTAACATCTGTAAGTCACCCTGGCTATGGTGTCTGCTAAGAAATCGAATTAAAAAATACGTTGATATGAATCTCCATTGATTTATTTCTGTGTTCAACATGTATAATTCATGTATTTATTATTATCTTCTCTCTGCATTTATTTTTAATTCTGCCTTGGATTATCCTCCATACATGTCGCACAAATGAATGTACAATGCATTCTGGCCCTTCTCATCACTACAACAAGCAAAGGCAAAATATGAAAGAGAACGTGAGTTGAAAAGGTGAGGTGGTGTTTTTCTCTTTATATCTCTATTTACAGAGTAGACGAAATGCAGAGGAGGAAATATAAATAGAAAAGAAGAAAAAATGTCAACGAAGAACTGTAAATGCACAGAGGGAAATGTGAACATAAAATTGGTATTACATACGGACATACGTTTTTTCTTAGATCTATGTAAAAATGTAATATTTTATAGCATAGAGCGAAGTAATATGAACTGATACAGAATATTAGATGAAGTCTAAATACATCTGTTTGTTCAAAACAGAATACACTGTATTGTTCTTGTTGTGAATACATTGGGGTGGATATATTTACGAATGGTATGGTGGTTGTGATCAAGAAGTGAAAAATGACGACCCCTCGTATGCTTGTGAGGATCTCAGCAGGGCTGTCCTGCGGGCTGAAGACGGGTCTGGTAGCAGATGAAGGAGCTCTGGAGAATGCGGGCATCGGTCCCGCCACCTCTCGCATGCTAAGCGAGCGCTCTACCATCTGAGCTAATTCCCCGCTGCTTCCTGTGGCAGCACCGCCCTGTGCAGCGCCGGCTGCAGGTTCGCTCTGAACTTTGCATCCCTTTGGGTGCACTGATACCCTGTTCCAGGACAGAAGAAGCTGTTTCCATCGGATTGCTTGAGTGCGTCCAAACGTGGGGCCAGTGGCGCAATGGATAACGCGTCTGACTACGAATCAGAAGACTGTAGGTTCGACTCCTACCTGGCTCGACAGCATCTACAACCAACTCTCACTGTTTTCTTCTCATATCTGGCGACCAGCAACACTACATCATAGTGTGCCGGACCAGGCATGGGAGGACCATCAAAGTCACCGCTACCACACTCCAATCTCATTCCATGATGATTATCAAACCATTGCACCAGTGTGACTGAGGTGCAACATACATTCAATGTGTTCATGGCTCCATCTGCTCATTCAATTCAACCTGTACCCGACTGCTGCCTCTCACCTGAAACGTAGTCAACAGAAATGCGCACTTGTATCACACCTTGTCGACACTGTTAATGTGTCATTGACACCCAATATCCTGACATGTTGCTTAATCCGTTTAATCTCAATTCTTTCATAATAAGACTCTGTTACAATAAGACACTTCCACAACACTACATTCATTTGAATAGACAATCACTTTTGAATACAGTGTGGAGTAGTGGTTTGGGCTCTGTACCCTGTAGCACAGCACGGTGTGTGCAATCTCTGGTACACTTACTACTCTTGAGCAAGGGACTTTAGCTAGATTGCACCAGTTAATGCCCACCCATGCCAATGGGTTAAGTGTAAGGAAAACAAAATGTGGTAATATCTCGTTAACATCTGTAAGTCACCCTGGCTATGGTGTCTGCTAAGAAATCGAATTAAAAAATACGTTGATATGAATCTCCATTGATTTATTTCTGTGTTCAACATGTATAATTCATGTATTTATTATTATCTTCTCTCTGCATTTATTTTTAATTCTGCCTTGGATTATCCTCCATACATGTCGCACAAATGAATGTACAATGCATTCTGGCCCTTCTCATCACTACAACAAGCAAAGGCAAAATATGAAAGAGAACGTGAGTTGAAAAGGTGAGGTGGTGTTTTTCTCTTTATATCTCTATTTACAGAGTAGACGAAATGCAGAGGAGGAAATATAAATAGAAAAGAAGAAAAAATGTCAACGAAGAACTGTAAAGGCACAGAGGGAAATGTGAACATAAAATTGGTATTACATACGGACATACGTTTTTTCTTAGATCTATGTAAAAATGTAATATTTTATAGCATAGAGCGAAGTAATATGAACTGATACAGAATATTAGATGAAGTCTAAATACATCTGTTTGTTCAAAACAGAATACACTGTATTGTTCTTGTTGTGAATACATTGGGGTGGATATATTTACGAATGGTATGGTGGTTGTGATCAAGAAGTGAAAAATGACGACCCCTCGTATGCTTGTGAGGATCTCAGCAGGGCTGTCCTGCGGGCTGAAGACGGGTCTGGTAGCAGATGAAGGAGCTCTGGAGAATGCGGGCATCGGTCCCGCCACCTCTCGCATGCTAAGCGAGCGCTCTACCATCTGAGCTAATTCCCCGCTGCTTCCTGTGGCAGCACCGCCCTGTGCAGCGCCGGCTGCAGGTTCGCTCTGAACTTTGCATCCCTTTGGGTTCACTGATACCCTGTTCCAGGACAGAAGAAGCTGTTTCCATCGGATTGCTTGAGTGCGTCCAAACGTGGGGCCAGTGGCGCAATGGATAACGCGTCTGACTACGAATCAGAAGACTGTAGGTTCGACTCCTACCTGGCTCGACAGCATCTACAACCAACTCTCACTGTTTTCTTCTCATATCTGGCGACCAGCAGCACTACATCATAGTGTGCCGGACCAGGCATGGGAGGACCATCAAAGTCACCGCTACCACACTCCAATCTCATTCCATGATGATTATCAAACCATTGCACCAGTGTGACTGAGGTGCAACATACATTCAATGTGTTCATGGCTCCATCTGCTCATTCAATTCAACCTGTACCCGACTGCTGCCTCTCACCTGAAACGTAGTCAACAGAAATGCGCACTTGTATCACACCTTGTCGACACTGTTAATGTGTCATTGACACCCAATATCCTGACATGTTGCTTAATCCGTTTAATCTCAATTCTTTCATAATAAGACTCTGTTACAATAAGACACTTCCACAACACTACATTCATTTGAATAGACAATCACTTTTGAATACAGTGTGGAGTAGTGGTTTGGGCTCTGTACCCTGTAGCACAGCACGGTGTGTGCAATCTCTGGTACACTTACTACTCTTGAGCAAGGGACTTTAGCTAGATTGCACCAGTTAATGCCCACCCATACCAATGGGTTAAGTGTAAGGAAAACAAAATGTGGTAATATCTCGTTAACATCTGTAAGTCACCCTGGCTATGGTGTCTGCTAAGAAATCGAATTAAAAAATACGTTGATATGAATCTCCATTGATTTATTTCTGTGTTCAACATGTATAATTCATGTATTTATTATTATCTTCTCTCTGCATTTATTTTTAATTCTGCCTTGGATTATCCTCCATACATGTCGCACAAATGAATGTACAATGCATTCTGGCCCTTCTCATCACTACAACAAGCAAAGGCAAAATATGAAAGAGAACGTGAGTTGAAAAGGTGAGGTGGTGTTTTTCTCTTTATATCTCTATTTACAGAGTAGACGAAATGCAGAGGAGGAAATATAAATAGAAAAGAAGAAAAAATGTCAACGAAGAACTGTAAATGCACAGAGGGAAATGTGAACATAAAATTGGTATTACATACGGACATACGATTTTTCTTAGATCTATGTAAAAATGTAATATTTTATAGCATAGAGCGAAGTAATATGAACTGATACAGAATATTAGATGAAGTCTAAATACATCTGTTTGTTCAAAACAGAATACACTGTATTGTTCTTGTTGTGAATACATTGGGGTGGATATATTTACGAATGGTATGGTGGTTGTGATCAAGAAGTGAAAAATGACGACCCCTCGTATGCTTGTGAGGATCTCAGCAGGGCTGTCCTGCGGGCTGAAGACGGGTCTGGTAGCAGATGAAGGAGCTCTGGAGAATGCGGGCATCGGTCCCGCCACCTCTCGCATGCTAAGCGAGCGCTCTACCATCTGAGCTAATTCCCCGCTGCTTCCTGTGGCAGCACCGCCCTGTGCAGCGCCGGCTGCAGGTTCGCTCTGAACTTTGCATCCCTTTGGGTTCACTGATACCCTGTTCCAGGACAGAAGAAGCTGTTTCCATCGGATTGCTTGAGTGCGTCCAAACGTGGGGCCAGTGGCGCAATGGATAACGCGTCTGACTACGAATCAGAAGACTGTAGGTTCGACTCCTACCTGGCTCGACAGCATCTACAACCAACTCTCACTGTTTTCTTCTCATATCTGGCGACCAGCAGCACTACATCATAGTGTGCCGGACCAGGCATGGGAGGACCATCAAAGTCACCGCTACCACACTCCAATCTCATTCCATGATGATTATCAAACCATTGCACCAGTGTGACTGAGGTGCAACATACATTCAATGTGTTCATGGCTCCATCTGCTCATTCAATTCAACCTGTACCCGACTGCTGCCTCTCACCTGAACCGTAGTCAACAGAAATGCGCACTTGTATCACACCTTGTCGACACTGTTAATGTGTCATTGACACCCAATAACCTGACATGTTGCTTAATCCGTTTAATCTCAATTCTTTCATAATAAGACTCTGTTACAATAAGACACTTCCACAACACTACATTCATTTGAACAGATAATCACTTTTGAATACAGTGTGGAGTAGTGGTTTGGGCTCTGTACCCTGTAGCACAGCACGGTGTGTGCAATCTCTGGTACACTTACTACTCTTGAGCAAGGGACTTTAGCTAGATTGCACCAGTTAATGCCCACCCATGCCAATGGGTTAAGTGTAAGGAAAACAAAATGTGGTAATATCTCGTTAACATCTGTAAGTCACCCTGGCTATGGTGTCTGCTAAGAAATCGAATTAAAAAATACGTTGATATGAATCTCCATTGATTTATTTCTGTGTTCAACATGTATAATTCATGTATTTATTATTATCTTCTCTCTGCATTTATTTTTAATTCTGCCTTGGATTATCCTCCATACATGTCGCACAAATGAATGTACAATGCATTCTGGCCCTTCTCATCACTACAACAAGCAAAGGCAAAATATGAAAGAGAACGTGAGTTGAAAAGGTGAGGTGGTGTTTTTCTCTTTATATCTCTATTTACAGAGTAGACGAAATGCAGAGGAGGAAATATAAATAGAAAAGAAGAAAAAATGTCAACGAAGAACTGTAAAGGCACAGAGGGAAATGTGAACATAAAATTGGTATTACATACGGACATACGTTTTTTCTTAGATCTATGTAAAAATGTAATATTTTATAGCATAGAGCGAAGTAATATGAACTGATACAGAATATTAGATGAAGTCTAAATACATCTGTTTGTTCAAAACAGAATACACTGTATTGTTCTTGTTGTGAATACATTGGGGTGGATATATTTACGAATGGTATGGTGGTTGTGATCAAGAAGTGAAAAATGACGACCCCTCGTATGCTTGTGAGGATCTCAGCAGGGCTGTCCTGCGGGCTGAAGACGGGTCTGGTAGCAGATGAAGGAGCTCTGGAGAATGCGGGCATCGGTCCCGCCACCTCTCGCATGCTAAGCGAGCGCTCTACCATCTGAGCTAATTCCCCGCTGCTTCCTGTGGCAGCACCGCCCTGTGCAGCGCCGGCTGCAGGTTCGCTCTGAACTTTGCATCCCTTTGGGTTCACTGATACCCTGTTCCAGGACAGAAGAAGCTGTTTCCATCGGATTGCTTGAGTGCGTCCAAACGTGGGGCCAGTGGCGCAATGGATAACGCGTCTGACTACGAATCAGAAGACTGTAGGTTCGACTCCTACCTGGCTCGACAGCATCTACAACCAACTCTCACTGTTTTCTTCTCATATCTGGCGACCAGCAACACTACATCATAGTGTGCCTGACCAGGCATGGGAGGACCATCAAAGTCACCGCTACCACACTCCAATCTCATTCCATGATGATTATCAAACCATTGCACCAGTGTGACTGAGGTGCAACATACATTCAATGTGTTCATGGCTCCATCTGCTCATTCAATTCAACCTGTACCCGACTGCTGCCTCTCACCTGAAACGTAGTCAACAGAAATGCGCACTTGTATCACACCTTGTCGACACTGTTAATGTGTCATTGACACCCAATATCCTGACATGTTGCTTAATCCGTTTAATCTCAATTCTTTCATAATAAGACTCTGTTACAATAAGACACTTCCACAACACTACATTCATTTGAATAGACAATCACTTTTGAATACAGTGTGGAGTAGTGGTTTGGGCTCTGTACCCTGTAGCACAGCACGGTGTGTGCAATCTCTGGTACACTTACTACTCTTGAGCAAGGGACTTTAGCTAGATTGCACCAGTTAATGCCCACCCATGCCAATGGGTTAAGTGTAAGGAAAACAAAATGTGGTAATATCTCGTTAACATCTGTAAGTCACCCTGGCTATGGTGTCTGCTAAGAAATCGAATTAAAAAATACGTTGATATGAATCTCCATTGATTTATTTCTGTGTTCAACATGTATAATTCATGTATTTATTATTATCTTCTCTCTGCATTTATTTTTAATTCTGCCTTGGATTATCCTCCATACATGTCGCACAAATGAATGTACAATGCATTCTGGCCCTTCTCATCACTACAACAAGCAAAGGCAAAATATGAAAGAGAACGTGAGTTGAAAAGGTGAGGTGGTGTTTTTCTCTTTATATCTCTATTTACAGAGTAGACGAAATGCAGAGGAGGAAATATAAATAGAAAAGAAGAAAAAATGTCAACGAAGAACTGTAAAGGCACAGAGGGAAATGTGAACATAAAATTGGTATTACATACGGACATACGTTTTTTCTTAGATCTATGTAAAAATGTAATATTTTATAGCATAGAGCGAAGTAATATGAACTGATACAGAATATTAGATGAAGTCTAAATACATCTGTTTGTTCAAAACAGAATACACTGTATTGTTCTTGTTGTGAATACATTGGGGTGGATATATTTACGAATGGTATGGTGGTTGTGATCAAGAAGTGAAAAATGACGACCCCTCGTATGCTTGTGAGGATCTCAGCAGGGCTGTCCTGCGGGCTGAAGACGGGTCTGGTAGCAGATGAAGGAGCTCTGGAGAATGCGGGCATCGGTCCCGACACCTCTCGCATGCTCAGCGCGCGCTCTACCATCTGAGCTAATTCCCCGCTGCTTCCTGTGGCAGCACCGCCCTGTGCAGCGCCGGCTGCAGGTTCGCTCTGAACTTTGCATCCCTTTGGGTTCACTGATACCCTGTTCCAGGACAGAAGAAGCTGTTTCCATCGGATTGATTGAGTGCGTCCAAACGTTGGGCCAGTGGCGCAATGGATAACGCGTCTGACTACGAATCAGAAGACTGTAGGTTCGACTCCTACCTGGCTCGACAGCATCTACAACCAACTCTCACTGTTTTCTTCTCATATCTGGCGACCAGCAGCACTACATCATAGTGTGCCGGACCAGGCATGGGAGGACCATCAAAGTCACCGCTACCACACTCCAATCTCATTCCATGATGATTATCAAACCATTGCACCAGTGTGACTGAGGTGCAACATACATTCAATGTGTTCATGGCTCCATCTGCTCATTCAATTCAACCTGTACCCGACTGCTGCCTCTCACCTGAACCGTAGTCAACAGAAATGCGCACTTGTATCACACCTTGTCGACACTGTTAATGTGTCATTGACACCCAATAACCTGACATGTTGCTTAATCCGTTTAATCTCAATTCTTTCATAATAAGACTCTGTTACAATAAGACACTTCCACAACACTACATTCATTTGAACAGATAATCACTTTTGAATACAGTGTGGAGTAGTGGTTTGGGCTCTGTACCCTGTAGCACAGCACGGTGTGTGCAATCTCTGGTACACTTACTACTCTTGAGCAAGGGACTTTAGCTAGATTGCACCAGTTAATGCCCACCCATGCCAATGGGTTAAGTGTAAGGAAAACAAAATGTGGTAATATCTCGTTAACATCTGTAAGTCACCCTGGCTATGGTGTCTGCTAAGAAATCGAATTAAAAAATACGTTGATATGAATCTCCATTGATTTATTTCTGTGTTCAACATGTATAATTCATGTATTTATTATTATCTTCTCTCTGCATTTATTTTTAATTCTGCCTTGGATTATCCTCCATACATGTCGCACAAATGAATGTACAATGCATTCTGGCCCTTCTCATCACTACAACAAGCAAAGGCAAAATATGAAAGAGAACGTGAGTTGAAAAGGTGAGGTGGTGTTTTTCTCTTTATATCTCTATTTACAGAGTAGACGAAATGCAGAGGAGGAAATATAAATAGAAAAGAAGAAAAAATGTCAACGAAGAACTGTAAATGCACAGAGGGAAATGTGAACATAAAATTGGTATTACATACGGACATACGTTTTTTCTTAGATCTATGTAAAAATGTAATATTTTATAGCATAGAGCGAAGTAATATGAACTGATACAGAATATTAGATGAAGTCTAAATACATCTGTTTGTTCAAAACAGAATACACTGTATTGTTCTTGTTGTGAATACATTGGGGTGGATATATTTACGAATGGTATGGTGGTTGTGATCAAGAAGTGAAAAATGATGACCCCTCGTATGCTTGTGAGGATCTCAGCAGGGCTGTCCTGCGGGCTGACGACGGGTCTGGTAGCAGATGAAGGAGCTCTGGAGAATGCGGGCATCGGTCCCGCCACCTCTCGCATGCTAAGCGAGCGCTCTACCATCTGAGCTAATTCCCCGCTGCTTCCTGTGGCAGCACCGCCCTGTGCAGCGCCGGCTGCAGGTTCGCTCTGAACTTTGCATCCCTTTGGGTTCACTGATACCCTGTTCCAGGACAGAAGAAGCTGTTTCCATCGGATTGCTTGAGTGCGTCCAAACGTGGGGCCAGTGGCGCAATGGATAACGCGTCTGACTACGAATCAGAAGACTGTAGGTTCGACTCCTACCTGGCTCGACAGCATCTACAACCAACTCTCACTGTTTTCTTCTCATATCTGGCGACCAGCAGCACTACATCATAGTGTGCCGGACCAGGCATGGGAGGACCATCAAAGTCACCGCTACCACACTCCAATCTCATTCCATGATGATTATCAAACCATTGCACCAGTGTGACTGAGGTGCAACATACATTCAATGTGTTCATGGCTCCATCTGCTCATTCAATTCAACCTGTACCCGACTGCTGCCTCTCACCTGAAACGTAGTCAACAGAAATGCGCACTTGTATCACACCTTGTCGACACTGTTAATGTGTCATTGACACCCAATATCCTGACATGTTGCTTAATCCGTTTAATCTCAATTCTTTCATAATAAGACTCTGTTACAATAAGACACTTCCACAACACTACATTCATTTGAATAGACAATCACTTTTGAATACAGTGTGGAGTAGTGGTTTGGGCTCTGTACCCTGTAGCACAGCACGGTGTGTGCAATCTCTGGTACACTTACTACTCTTGAGCAAGGGACTTTAGCTAGATTGCACCAGTTAATGCCCACCCATGCCAATGGGTTAAGTGTAAGGAAAACAAAATGTGGTAATATCTCGTTAACATCTGTAAGTCACCCTGGCTATGGTGTCTGCTAAGAAATCGAATTAAAAAGTACGTTGATATGAATCTCCATTGATTTATTTCTGTGTTCAACATGTATAATTCATGTATTTATTATTATCTTCTCTCTGCATTTATTTTTAATTCTGCCTTGGATTATCCTCCATACATGTCGCACAAATGAATGTACAATGCATTCTGGCCCTTCTCATCACTACAACAAGCAAAGGCAAAATATGAAAGAGAACGTGAGTTGAAAAGGTGAGGTGGTGTTTTTCTCTTTATATCTCTATTTACAGAGTAGACGAAATGCAGAGGAGGAAATATAAATAGAAAAGAAGAAAAAATGTCAACGAAGAAATGTAAAGGCACAGAGGGAAATGTGAACATAAAATTGGTATTACATACGGACATACGTTTTTTCTTAGATCTATGTAAAAATGTAATATTTTATAGCATAGAGCGAAGTAATATGAACTGATACAGAATATTAGATGAAGTCTAAATACATCTGTTTGTTCAAAACAGAATACACTGTATTGTTCTTGTTGTGAATACATTGGGGTGGATATATTTACGAATGGTATGGTGGTTGTGATCAAGAAGTGAAAAATGACGACCCCTCGTATGCTTGTGAGGATCTCAGCAGGGCTGTCCTGCGGGCTGAAGACGGGTCTGGTAGCAGATGAAGGAGCTCTGGAGAATGCGGGCATCGGTCCCGCCACCTCTCGCATGCTAAGCGAGCGCTCTACCATCTGAGCTAATTCCCCGCTGCTTCCTGTGGCAGCACCGCCCTGTGCAGCGCCGGCTGCAGGTTCGCTCTGAACTTTGCATCCCTTTGGGTTCACTGATACCCTGTTCCAGGACAGAAGAAGCTGTTTCCATCGGATTGCTTGAGTGCGTCCAAACGTGGGGCCAGTGGCGCAATGGATAACGCGTCTGACTACGAATCAGAAGACTGTAGGTTCGACTCCTACCTGGCTCGACAGCATCTACAACCAACTCTCACTGTTTTCTTCTCATATCTGGCGACCAGCAGCACTACATCATAGTGTGCCTGACCAGGCATGGGAGGACCATCAAAGTCACCGCTACCACACTCCAATCTCATTCCATGATGATTATCAAACCATTGCACCAGTGTGACTGAGGTGCAACATACATTCAATGTGTTCATGGCTCCATCTGCTCATTCAATTCAACCTGTACCCGACTGCTGCCTCTCACCTGAAACGTAGTCAACAGAAATGCGCACTTGTATCACACCTTGTCGACACTGTTAATGTGTCATTGACACCCAATATCCTGACATGTTGCTTAATCCGTTTAATCTCAATTCTTTCATAATAAGACTCTGTTACAATAAGACACTTCCACAACACTACATTCATTTGAATAGACAATCACTTTTGAATACAGTGTGGAGTAGTGGTTTGGGCTCTGTACCCTGTAGCACAGCACGGTGTGTGCAATCTCTGGTACACTTACTACTCTTGAGCAAGGGACTTTAGCTAGATTGCACCAGTTAATGCCCACCCATGCCAATGGGTTAAGTGTAAGGAAAACAAAATGTGGTAATATCTCGTTAACATCTGTAAGTCACCCTGGCTATGGTGTCTGCTAAGAAATCGAATTAAAAAATACGTTGATATGAATCTCCATTGATTTATTTCTGTGTTCAACATGTATAATTCATGTATTTATTATTATCTTCTCTCTGCATTTATTTTTAATTCTGCCTTGGATTATCCTCCATACATGTCGCACAAATGAATGTACAATGCATTCTGGCCCTTCTCATCACTACAACAAGCAAAGGCAAAATATGAAAGAGAACGTGAGTTGAAAAGGTGAGGTGGTGTTTTTCTCTTTATATCTCTATTTACAGAGTAGACGAAATGCAGAGGAGGAAATATAAATAGAAAAGAAGAAAAAATGTCAACGAAGAAATGTAAAGGCACAGAATGAAATGTGAACATAAAATTGGTATTACATACGGACATACGTTTTTTCTTAGATCTATGTAAAAATGTAATATTTTATAGCATAGAGCGAAGTAATATGAACTGATACAGAATATTAGATGAAGTCTAAATACATCTGTTTGTTCAAAACAGAATACACTGTATTGTTCTTGTTGTGAATACATTGGGGTGGATATATTTACGAATGGTATGGTGGTTGTGATCAAGAAGTGAAAAATGACGACCCCTCGTATGCTTGTGAGGATCTCAGCAGGGCTGTCCTGCGGGCTGAAGACGGGTCTGGTAGCAGATGAAGGAGCTCTGGAGAATGCGGGCATCGGTCCCGCCACCTCTCGCATGCTAAGCGAGCGCTCTACCATCTGAGCTAATTCCCCGCTGCTTCCTGTGGCAGCACCGCCCTGTGCAGCGCCGGCTGCAGGTTCGCTCTGAACTTTGCATCCCTTTGGGTTCACTGATACCCTGTTCCAGGACAGAAGAAGCTGTTTCCATCGGATTGCTTGAGTGCGTCCAAACGTGGGGCCAGTGGCGCAATGGATAACGCGTCTGACTACGAATCAGAAGACTGTAGGTTCGACTCCTACCTGGCTCGACAGCATCTACAACCAACTCTCACTGTTTTCTTCTCATATCTGGCGACCAGCAGCACTACATCATAGTGTGCCTGACCAGGCATGGGAGGACCATCAAAGTCACCGCTACCACACTCCAATCTCATTCCATGATGATTATCAAACCATTGCACCAGTGTGACTGAGGTGCAACATACATTCAATGTGTTCATGGCTCCATCTGCTCATTCAATTCAACCTGTACCCGACTGCTGCCTCTCACCTGAAACGTAGTCAACAGAAATGCGCACTTGTATCACACCTTGTCGACACTGTTAATGTGTCATTGACACCCAATAACCTGACATGTTGCTTAATCCGTTTAATCTCAATTCTTTCATAATAAGACTCTGTTACAATAAGACACTTCCACAACACTACATTCATTTGAACAGATAATCACTTTTGAATACAGTGTGGAGTAGTGGTTTGGGCTCTGTACCCTGTAGCACAGCACGGTGTGTGCAATCTCTGGTACACTTACTACTCTTGAGCAAGGGACTTTAGCTAGATTGCACCAGTTAATGCCCACCCATGCCAATGGGTTAAGTGTAAGGAAAACAAAATGTGGTAATATCTCGTTAACATCTGTAAGTCACCCTGGCTATGGTGTCTGCTAAGAAATCGAATTAAAAAATACGTTGATATGAATCTCCATTGATTTATTTCTGTGTTCAACATGTATAATTCATGTATTTATTATTATCTTCTCTCTGCATTTATTTTTAATTCTGCCTTGGATTATCCTCCATACATGTCGCACAAATGAATGTACAATGCATTCTGGCCCTTCTCATCACTACAACAAGCAAAGGCAAAATATGAAAGAGAACGTGAGTTGAAAAGGTGAGGTGGTGTTTTTCTCTTTATATCTCTATTTACAGAGTAGACGAAATGCAGAGGAGGAAATATAAATAGAAAAGAAGAAAAAATGTCAACGAAGAACTGTAAATGCACAGAGGGAAATGTGAACATAAAATTGGTATTACATACGGACATACGTTTTTTCTTAGATCTATGTAAAAATGTAATATTTTATAGCATAGAGCGAAGTAATATGAACTGATACAGAATATTAGATGAAGTCTAAATACATCTGTTTGTTCAAAACAGAATACACTGTATTGTTCTTGTTGTGAATACATTGGGGTGGATATATTTACGAATGGTATGGTGGTTGTGATCAAGAAGTGAAAAATGACGACCCCTCGTATGCTTGTGAGGATCTCAGCAGGGCTGTCCTGCGGGCTGAAGACGGGTCTGGTAGCAGATGAAGGAGCTCTGGAGAATGCGGGCATCGGTCCCGCCACCTCTCGCATGCTAAGCGAGCGCTCTACCATCTGAGCTAATTCCCCGCTGCTTCCTGTGGCAGCACCGCCCTGTGCAGCGCCGGCTGCAGGTTCGCTCTGAACTTTGCATCCCTTTGGGTTCACTGATACCCTGTTCCAGGACAGAAGAAGCTGTTTCCATCGGATTGCTTGAGTGCGTCCAAACGTGGGGCCAGTGGCGCAATGGATAACGCGTCTGACTACGAATCAGAAGACTGTAGGTTCGACTCCTACCTGGCTCGACAGCATCTACAACCAACTCTCACTGTTTTCTTCTCATATCTGGCGACCAGCAGCACTACATCATAGTGTGCCGGACCAGGCATGGGAGGACCATCAAAGTCACCGCTACCACACTCCAATCTCATTCCATGATGATTATCAAACCATTGCACCAGTGTGACTGAGGTGCAACATACATTCAATGTGTTCATGGCTCCATCTGCTCATTCAATTCAACCTGTACCCGACTGCTGCCTCTCACCTGAACCGTAGTCAACAGAAATGCGCACTTGTATCACACCTTG
Source organism: Amia ocellicauda (assembly GCF_036373705.1). Taxonomy (NCBI): domain Eukaryota; kingdom Metazoa; phylum Chordata; class Actinopteri; order Amiiformes; family Amiidae; genus Amia; species Amia ocellicauda. Next base: position 4,478,763 of record NC_089863.1, read on the forward strand.
TCGACACTGTTAATGTGTCATTGACACCCAATAACCTGACATGTTGCTTAATCCGTTTAATCTCAATTCTTTCATAATAAGACTCTGTTACAATAAGACACTTCCACAACACTACATTCATTTGAACAGATAATCACTTTTGAATACAGTGTGGAGTAGTGGTTTGGGCTCTGTACCCTGTAGCACAGCACGGTGTGTGCAATCTCTGGTACACTTACTACTCTTGAGCAAGGGACTTTAGCTAGATTGCACCAGTTAATGCCCACCCATGCCAATGGGTTAAGTGTAAGGAAAACAAAATGTGGTAATATCTCGTTAACATCTGTAAGTCACCCTGGCTATGGTGTCTGCTAAGAAATCGAATTAAAAAATACGTTGATATGAATCTCCATTGATTTATTTCTGTGTTCAACATGTATAATTCATGTATTTATTATTATCTTCTCTCTGCATTTATTTTTAATTCTGCCTTGGATTATCCTCCATACATGTCGCACAAATGAATGTACAATGCATTCTGGCCCTTCTCATCACTACAACAAGCAAAGGCAAAATATGAAAGAGAACGTGAGTTGAAAAGGTGAGGTGGTGTTTTTCTCTTTATATCTCTATTTACAGAGTAGACGAAATGCAGAGGAGGAAATATAAATAGAAAAGAAGAAAAAATGTCAACGAAGAACTGTAAATGCACAGAGGGAAATGTGAACATAAAATTGGTATTACATACGGACATACGTTTTTTCTTAGATCTATGTAAAAATGTAATATTTTATAGCATAGAGCGAAGTAATATGAACTGATACAGAATATTAGATGAAGTCTAAATACATCTGTTTGTTCAAAACAGAATACACTGTATTGTTCTTGTTGTGAATACATTGGGGTGGATATATTTACGAATGGTATGGTGGTTGTGATCAAGAAGTGAAAAATGATGACCCCTCGTATGCTTGTGAGGATCTCAGCAGGGCTGTCCTGCGGGCTGACGACGGGTCTGGTAGCAGATGAAGGAGCTCTGGAGAATGCGGGCATCGGTCCCGCCACCTCTCGCATGCTAAGCGAGCGCTCTACCATCTGAGCTAATTCCCCGCTGCTTCCTGTGGCAGCACCGCCCTGTGCAGCGCCGGCTGCAGGTTCGCTCTGAACTTTGCATCCCTTTGGGTTCACTGATACCCTGTTCCAGGACAGAAGAAGCTGTTTCCATCGGATTGCTTGAGTGCGTCCAAACGTGGGGCCAGTGGCGCAATGGATAACGCGTCTGACTACGAATCAGAACACTGTAGGTTCGACTCCTACCTGGCTCGACAGCATCTACAACCAACTCTCACTGTTTTCTTCTCATATCTGGCGACCAGCAACACTACATCATAGTGTGCCTGACCAGGCATGGGAGGACCATCAAAGTCACCGCTACCACACTCCAATCTCATTCCATGATGATTATCAAACCATTGCACCAGTGTGACTGAGGTGCAACATACATTCAATGTCTTCATGGCTCCATCTGCTCATTCAATTCAACCTGTACCCGACTGCTGCCTCTCACCTGAAACGTAGTCAACAGAAATGCGCACTTGTATCACACCTTGTCGACACTGTTAATGTGTCATTGACACCCAATATCCTGACATGTTGCTTAATCCGTTTAATCTCAATTCTTTCATAATAAGACTCTGTTACAATAAGACACTTCCACAACACTACATTCATTTGAATAGACAATCACTTTTGAATACAGTGTGGAGTAGTGGTTTGGGCTCTGTACCCTGTAGCACAGCACGGTGTGTGCAATCTCTGGTACACTTACTACTCTTGAGCAAGGGACTTTAGCTAGATTGCACCAGTTAATGCCCACCCATGCCAATGGGTTAAGTGTAAGGAAAACAAAATGTGGTAATATCTCGTTAACATCTGTAAGTCACCCTGGCTATGGTGTCTGCTAAGAAATCGAATTAAAAAATACGTTGATATGAATCTCCATTGATTTATTTCTGTGTTCAACATGTATAATTCATGTATTTATTATTATCTTCTCTCTGCATTTATTTTTAATTCTGCCTTGGATTATCCTCCATACATGTCGCACAAATGAATGTACAATGCATTCTGGCCCTTCTCATCACTACAACAAGCAAAGGCAAAATATGAAAGAGAACGTGAGTTGAAAAGGTGAGGTGGTGTTTTTCTCTTTATATCTCTATTTACAGAGTAGACGAAATGCAGAGGAGGAAATATAAATAGAAAAGAAGAAAAAATGTCAACGAAGAACTGTAAAGGCACAGAGGGAAATGTGAACATAAAATTGGTATTACATACGGACATACGTTTTTTCTTAGATCTATGTAAAAATGTAATATTTTATAGCATAGAGCGAAGTAATATGAACTGATACAGAATATTAGATGAAGTCTAAATACATCTGTTTGTTCAAAACAGAATACACTGTATTGTTCTTGTTGTGAATACATTGGGGTGGATATATTTACGAATGGTATGGTGGTTGTGATCAAGAAGTGAAAAATGACGACCCCTCGTATGCTTGTGAGGATCTCAGCAGGGCTGTCCTGCGGGCTGAAGACGGGTCTGGTAGCAGATGAAGGAGCTCTGGAGAATGCGGGCATCGGTCCCGCCACCTCTCGCATGCTAAGCGAGCGCTCTACCATCTGAGCTAATTCCCCGCTGCTTCCTGTGGCAGCACCGCCCTGTGCAGCGCCGGCTGCAGGTTCGCTCTGAACTTTGCATCCCTTTGGGTTCACTGATACCCTGTTCCAGGACAGAAGAAGCTGTTTCCATCGGATTGCTTGAGTGCGTCCAAACGTGGGGCCAGTGGCGCAATGGATAACGCGTCTGACTACGAATCAGAAGACTGTAGGTTCGACTCCTACCTGGCTCGACAGCATCTACAACCAACTCTCACTGTTTTCTTCTCATATCTGGCGACCAGCAGCACTACATCATAGTGTGCCGGACCAGGCATGGGAGGACCATCAAAGTCACCGCTACCACACTCCAATCTCATTCCATGATGATTATCAAACCATTGCACCAGTGTGACTGAGGTGCAACATACATTCAATGTCTTCATGGCTCCATCTGCTCATTCAATTCAACCTGTACCCGACTGCTGCCTCTCACCTGAACCGTAGTCAACAGAAATGCGCACTTGTATCACACCTTGTCGACACTGTTAATGTGTCATTGACACCCAATAACCTGACATGTTGCTTAATCCGTTTAATCTCAATTCTTTCATAATAAGACTCTGTTACAATAAGACACTTCCACAACACTACATTCATTTGAACAGATAATCACTTTTGAATACAGTGTGGAGTAGTGGTTTGGGCTCTGTACCCTGTAGCACAGCACGGTGTGTGCAATCTCTGGTACACTTACTACTCTTGAGCAAGGGACTTTAGCTAGATTGCACCAGTTAATGCCCACCCATGCCAATGGGTTAAGTGTAAGGAAAACAAAATGTGGTAATATCTCGTTAACATCTGTAAGTCACCCTGGCTATGGTGTCTGCTAAGAAATCGAATTAAAAAATACGTTGATATGAATCTCCATTGATTTATTTCTGTGTTCAACATGTATAATTCATGTATTTATTATTATCTTCTCTCTGCATTTATTTTTTATTCTGCCTTGGATTATCCTCCATACATGTCGCACAAATGAATGTACAATGCATTCTGGCCCTTCTCATCACTACAACAAGCAAAGCCAAAATATGAAAGAGAACGTGAGTTGAAAAGGTGAGGTGGTGTTTTTCTCTTTATATCTCTATTTACAGAGTAGACGAAATGCAGAGGAGGAAATATAAATAGAAAAGAAGAAAAAATGTCAACGAAGAACTGTAAATGCACAGAGGGAAATGTGAACATAAAATTGGTATTACATACGGACATACGATTTTTCTTAGATCTATGTAAAAATGTAATATTTCATAGCATAGAGCGAAGTAATATGAACTGAAACAGACTATTTGAAGAAGTCTAAATACATCTGCTTGTTCAAAACAGAATACACTGTTTGGTTCTTGTTGTGAATACATTGGGGTGGATATATTTACGAATGGTATGGTGGTTGTGATCAAGAAGTGAAAAATGATGACCCCTCGTATGCTTGTGAGGATCTCAGCAGGGCTGTCCTGCGGGCTGACGACGGGTCTGGTAGCAGATGAAGGAGCTCTGGAGAATGCGGGCATCGGTCCCGCCACCTCTCGCATGCTAAGCGAGCGCTCTACCATCTGAGCTAATTCCCCGCTGCTTCCTGTGGCAGCACCGCCCTGTGCAGCGCCGGCTGCAGGTTCGCTCTGAACTTTGCATCCCTTTGGGTTCACTGATACCCTGTTCCAGGACAGAAGAAGCTGTTTCCATCGGATTGCTTGAGTGCGTCCAAACGTGGGGCCAGTGGCGCAATGGATAACGCGTCTGACTACGAATCAGAAGACTGTAGGTTCGACTCCTACCTGGCTCGAAAGCATCTACATCCAACTCTCACTGTTTTCTTCTCATATCTGGCGACCAGCAGCACTACATCATAGTGTGCCGGACCAGGCATGGGAGGACCATCAAAGTCACCGCTACCACACTCCAATCTCATTCCATGATGATTATCAAACCAATGCACCAGTGTGACTGAGGTGCAACATACATTCAATGTCTTCATGGCTCCATCTGCTCATTCAATTCAACCTGTACCCGACTGCTGCCTCTCACCTGAAACGTAGTCAACAGAAATGCGCACTTGTATCACACCTTGTCGACACTGTTAATGTGTCATTGACACCCAATAACCTGACATGTTGCTTAATCCGTTTAATCTCAATTCTTTCATAATAAGACTCTGTTACAATAAGACACTTCCACAACACTACATTCATTTGAACAGATAATCACTTTTGAATACAGTGTGGAGTAGTGGTTTGGGCTCTGTACCCTGTAGCACAGCACGGTGTGTGCAATCTCTGGTACACTTACTACTCTTGAGCAAGGGACTTTAGCTGGATTGCACCAGTTAATGCCCACCCATGCCAATGGGTTAAGTGTAAGGAAAACAAAATGTGGTAATATCTCGTTAACATCTGTAAGTCACCCTGGCTATGGTGTCTGCTAAGAAATCGAATTAAAAAATACGTTGATATGAATCTCCATTGATTTATTTCTGTGTTCAACATGTATAATTCATGTATTTATTATTATCTTCTCTCTGCATTTATTTTTAATTCTGCCTTGGATTATCCTCCATACATGTCGCACAAATGAATGTACAATGCATTCTGGCCCTTCTCATCACTACAACAAGCAAAGGCAAAATATGAAAGAGAACGTGAGTTGAAAAGGTGAGGTGGTGTTTTTCTCTTTATATCTCTATTTACAGAGTAGACGAAATGCAGAGGAGGAAATATAAATAGAAAAGAAGAAAAAATGTCAACGAAGAACTGTAAAGGCACAGAGGGAAATGTGAACATAAAATTGGTATTACATACGGACATACGTTTTTTCTTAGATCTATGTAAAAATGTAATATTTTATAGCATAGAGCGAAGTAATATGAACTGATACAGAATATTAGATGAAGTCTAAATACATCTGTTTGTTCAAAACAGAATACACTGTATTGTTCTTGTTGTGAATACATTGGGGTGGATATATTTACGAATGGTATGGTGGTTGTGATCAAGAAGTGAAAAATGACGACCCCTCGTATGCTTGTGAGGATCTCAGCAGGGCTGTCCTGCGGGCTGAAGACGGGTCTGGTAGCAGATGAAGGAGCTCTGGAGAATGCGGGGATCGGTCCCGCCACCTCTCGCATGCTAAGCGAGCGCTCTACCATCTGAGCTAATTCCCCGCTGCTTCCTGTGGCAGCACCGCCCTGTGCAGCGCCGGCTGCAGGTTCGCTCTGAACTTTGCATCCCTTTGGGTTCACTGATACCCTGTTCCAGGACAGAAGAAGCTGTTTCCATCGGATTGCTTGAGTGCGTCCAAACGTGGGGCCAGTGGCGCAATGGATAACACGTCTGACTACGAATCAGAAGACTGTAGGTTCGACTCCTACCTGGCTCGACAGCATCTACAACCAACTCTCACTGTTTTCTTCTCATATCTGGCGACCAGCAACACTACATCATAGTGTGCCTGACCAGGCATGGGAGGACCATCAAAGTCACCGCTACCACACTCCAATCTCATTCCATGATGATTATCAAACCATTGCACCAGTGTGACTGAGGTGCAACATACATTCAATGTGTTCATGGCTCCATCTGCTCATTCAATTCAACCTGTACCCGACTGCTGCCTCTCACCTGAACCGTAGTCAACAGAAATGCGCACTTGTATCACACCTTGTCGACACTGTTAATGTGTCATTGACACCCAATAACCTGACATGTTGCTTAATCCGTTTAATCTCAATTCTTTCATAATAAGACTCTGTTACAATAAGACACTTCCACAACACTACATTCATTTGAACAGATAATCACTTTTGAATACAGTGTGGAGTAGTGGTTTGGGCTCTGTACCCTGTAGCACAGCACGGTGTGTGCAATCTCTGGTACACTTACTACTCTTGAGCAAGGGACTTTAGCTAGATTGCACCAGTTAATGCCCACCCATGCCAATGGGTTAAGTGTAAGGAAAACAAAATGTGGTAATATCTCGTTAACATCTGTAAGTCACCCTGGCTATGGTGTCTGCTAAGAAATCGAATTAAAAAATACGTTGATATGAATCTCCATTGATTTATTTCTGTGTTCAACATGTATAATTCATGTATTTATTATTATCTTCTCTCTGCATTTATTTTTTATTCTGCCTTGGATTATCCTCCATACATGTCGCACAAATGAATGTACAATGCATTCTGGCCCTTCTCATCACTACAACAAGCAAAGCCAAAATATGAAAGAGAACGTGAGTTGAAAAGGTGAGGTGGTGTTTTTCTCTTTATATCTCTATTTACAGAGTAGACGAAATGCAGAGGAGGAAATATAAATAGAAAAGAAGAAAAAATGTCAACGAAGAACTGTAAATGCACAGAGGGAAATGTGAACATAAAATTGGTATTACATACGGACATACGATTTTTCTTAGATCTATGTAAAAATGTAATATTTTATAGCATAGAGCGAAGTAATATGAACTGAAACAGACTATTTGAAGAAGTCTAAATACATCTGCTTGTTCAAAACAGAATACACTGTTTGGTTCTTGTTGTGAATACATTGGGGTGGATATATTTACGAATGGTATGGTGGTTGTGATCAAGAAGTGAAAAATGATGACCCCTCGTATGCTTGTGAGGATCTCAGCAGGGCTGTCCTGCGGGCTGAAGACGGGTCTGGTAGCAAATGAAGGAGCTCTGGAGAATGCGGGCATCGGTCCCGCCACCTCTCGCATGCTAAGCGAGCGCTCTACCATCTGAGCTAATTCCCCGCTGCTTCCTGTGGCAGCACCGCCCTGTGCAGCGCCGGCTGCAGGTTCGCTCTGAACTTTGCATCCCTTTGGGTTCACTGATACCCTGTTCCAGGACAGAAGAAGCTGTTTCCATCGGATTGCTTGAGTGCGTCCAAACGTGGGGCCAGTGGCGCAATGGATAACGCGTCTGACTACGAATCAGAAGACTGTAGGTTCGACTCCTACCTGGCTCGAAAGCATCTACATCCAACTCTCACTGTTTTCTTCTCATATCTGGCGACCAGCAGCACTACATCATAGTGTGCCGGACCAGGCATGGGAGGACCATCAAAGTCACCGCTACCACACTCCAATCTCATTCCATGATGATTATCAAACCAATGCACCAGTGTGACTGAGGTGCAACATACATTCAATGTCTTCATGGCTCCATCTGCTCATTCAATTCAACCTGTACCCGACTGCTGCCTCTCACCTGAAACGTAGTCAACAGAAATGCGCACTTGTATCACACCTTGTCGACACTGTTAATGTGTCATTGACACCCAATAACCTGACATGTTGCTTAATCCGTTTAATCTCAATTCTTTCATAATAAGACTCTGTTACAATAAGACACTTCCACAACACTACATTCATTTGAACAGATAATCACTTTTGAATACAGTGTGGAGTAGTGGTTTGGGCTCTGTACCCTGTAGCACAGCACGGTGTGTGCAATCTCTGGTACACTTACTACTCTTGAGCAAGGGACTTTAGCTGGATTGCACCAGTTAATGCCCACCCATGCCAATGGGTTAAGTGTAAGGAAAACAAAATGTGGTAATATCTCGTTAACATCTGTAAGTCACCCTGGCTATGGTGTCTGCTAAGAAATCGAATTAAAAAATACGTTGATATGAATCTCCATTGATTTATTTCTGTGTTCAACATGTATAATTCATGTATTTATTATTATCTTCTCTCTGCATTTATTTTTAATTCTGCCTTGGATTATCCTCCATACATGTCGCACAAATGAATGTACAATGCATTCTGGCCCTTCTCATCACTACAACAAGCAAAGGCAAAATATGAAAGAGAACGTGAGTTGAAAAGGTGAGGTGGTGTTTTTCTCTTTATATCTCTATTTACAGAGTAGACGAAATGCAGAGGAGGAAATATAAATAGAAAAGAAGAAAAAATGTCAACGAAGAACTGTAAAGGCACAGAGGGAAATGTGAACATAAAATTGGTATTACATACGGACATACGATTTTTCTTAGATCTATGTAAAAATGTAATATTTTATAGCATAGAGCGAAGTAATATGAACTGATACAGAATATTAGATGAAGTCTAAATACATCTGTTTGTTCAAAACAGAATACACTGTATTGTTCTTGTTGTGAATACATTGGGGTGGATATATTTACGAATGGTATGGTGGTTGTGATCAAGAAGTGAAAAATGACGACCCCTCGTATGCTTGTGAGGATCTCAGCAGGGCTGTCCTGCGGGCTGAAGACGGGTCTGGTAGCAGATGAAGGAGCTCTGGAGAATGCGGGCATCGGTCCCGCCACCTCTCGCATGCTAAGCGAGCGCTCTACCATCTGAGCTAATTCCCCGCTGCTTCCTGTGGCAGCACCGCCCTGTGCAGCGCCGGCTGCAGGTTCGCTCTGAACTTTGCATCCCTTTGGGTTCACTGATACCCTGTTCCAGGACAGAAGAAGCTGTTTCCATCGGATTGCTTGAGTGCGTCCAAACGTGGGGCCAGTGGCGCAATGGATAACGCGTCTGACTACGAATCAGAAGACTGTAGGTTCGACTCCTACCTGGCTCGAAAGCATCTACATCCAACTCTCACTGTTTTCTTCTCATATCTGGCGACCAGCAGCACTACATCATAGTGTGCCGGACCAGGCATGGGAGGACCATCAAAGTCACCGCTACCACACTCCAATCTCATTCCATGATGATTATCAAACCAATGCACCAGTGTGACTGAGGTGCAACATACATTCAATGTGTTCATGGCTCCATCTGCTCATTCAATTCAACCTGTACCCGACTGCTGCCTCTCACCTGAAACGTAGTCAACAGAAATGCGCACTTGTATCACACCTTGTCGACACTGTTAATGTGTCATTGACACCCAATAACCTGACATGTTGCTTAATCCGTTTAATCTCAATTCTTTCATAATAAGACTCTGTTACAATAAGACACTTCCACAACACTACATTCATTTGAACAGATAATCACTTTTGAATACAGTGTGGAGTAGTGGTTTGGGCTCTGTACCCTGTAGCACAGCACGGTGTGTGCAATCTCTGGTACACTTACTACTCTTGAGCAAGGGACTTTAGCTAGATTGCACCAGTTAATGCCCACCCATGCCAATGGGTTAAGTGTAAGGAAAACAAAATGTGGTAATATCTCGTTAACATCTGTAAGTCACCCTGGCTATGGTGTCTGCTAAGAAATCGAATTAAAAAATACGTTGATATGAATCTCCATTGATTTATTTCTGTGTTCAACATGTATAATTCATGTATTTATTATTATCTTCTCTCTGCATTTATTTTTAATTCTGCCTTGGATTATCCTCCATACATGTCGCACAAATGAATGTACAATGCATTCTGGCCCTTCTCATCACTACAACAAGCAAAGGCAAAATATGAAAGAGAACGTGAGTTGAAAAGGTGAGGTGGTGTTTTTCTCTTTATATCTCTATTTACAGAGTAGACGAAATGCAGAGGAGGAAATATAAATAGAAAAGAAGAAAAAATGTCAACGAAGAACTGTAAATGCACAGAGGGAAATGTGAACATAAAATTGGTATTACATACGGACATACGTTTTTTCTTAGATCTATGTAAAAATGTAATATTTTATAGCATAGAGCGAAGTAATATGAACTGATACAGAATATTAGATGAAGTCTAAATACATCTGTTTGTTCAAAACAGAATACACTGTATTGTTCTTGTTGTGAATACATTGGGGTGGATATATTTACGAATGGTATGGTGGTTGTGATCAAGAAGTGAAAAATGATGACCCCTCGTATGCTTGTGAGGATCTCAGCAGGGCTGTCCTGCGGGCTGACGACGGGTCTGGTAGCAGATGAAGGAGCTCTGGAGAATGCGGGCATCGGTCCCGCCACCTCTCGCATGCTAAGCGAGCGCTCTACCATCTGAGCTAATTCCCCGCTGCTTCCTGTGGCAGCACCGCCCTGTGCAGCGCCGGCTGCAGGTTCGCTCTGAACTTTGCATCCCTTTGGGTTCACTGATACCCTGTTCCAGGACAGAAGAAGCTGTTTCCATCGGATTGCTTGAGTGCGTCCAAACGTGGGGCCAGTGGCGCAATGGATAACGCGTCTGACTACGAATCAGAACACTGTAGGTTCGACTCCTACCTGGCTCGACAGCATCTACAACCAACTCTCACTGTTTTCTTCTCATATCTGGCGACCAGCAGCACTACATCATAGTGTGCCTGACCAGGCATGGGAGGACCATCAAAGTCACCGCTACCACACTCCAATCTCATTCCATGATGATTATCAAACCATTGCACCAGTGTGACTGAGGTGCAACATACATTCAATGTGTTCATGGCTCCATCTGCTCATTCAATTCAACCTGTACCCGACTGCTGCCTCTCACCTGAAACGTAGTCAACAGAAATGCGCACTTGTATCACACCTTGTCGACACTGTTAATGTGTCATTGACACCCAATATCCTGACATGTTGCTTAATCCGTTTAATCTCAATTCTTTCATAATAAGACTCTGTTACAATAAGACACTTCCACAACACTACATTCATTTGAATAGACAATCACTTTTGAATACAGTGTGGAGTAGTGGTTTGGGCTCTGTACCCTGTAGCACAGCACGGTGTGTGCAATCTCTGGTACACTTACTACTCTTGAGCAAGGGACTTTAGCTAGATTGCACCAGTTAATGCCCACCCATGCCAATGGGTTAAGTGTAAGGAAAACAAAATGTGGTAATATCTCGTTAACATCTGTAAGTCACCCTGGCTATGGTGTCTGCTAAGAAATCGAATTAAAAAATACGTTGATATGAATCTCCATTGATTTATTTCTGTGTTCAACATGTATAATTCATGTATTTATTATTATCTTCTCTCTGCATTTATTTTTAATTCTGCCTTGGATTATCCTCCATACATGTCGCACAAATGAATGTACAATGCATTCTGGCCCTTCTCATCACTACAACAAGCAAAGGCAAAATATGAAAGAGAACGTGAGTTGAAAAGGTGAGGTGGTGTTTTTCTCTTTATATCTCTATTTACAGAGTAGACGAAATGCAGAGGAGGAAATATAAATAGAAAAGAAGAAAAAATGTCAACGAAGAACTGTAAAGGCACAGAGGGAAATGTGAACATAAAATTGGTATTACATACGGACATACGTTTTTTCTTAGATCTATGTAAAAATGTAATATTTTATAGCATAGAGCGAAGTAATATGAACTGATACAGAATATTAGATGAAGTCTAAATACATCTGTTTGTTCAAAACAGAATACACTGTATTGTTCTTGTTGTGAATACATTGGGGTGGATATATTTACGAATGGTATGGTGGTTGTGATCAAGAAGTGAAAAATGATGACCCCTCGTATGCTTGTGAGGATCTCAGCAGGGCTGTCCTGCGGGCTGACGACGGGTCTGGTAGCAGATGAAGGAGCTCTGGAGAATGCGGGCATCGGTCCCGCCACCTCTCGCATGCTAAGCGAGCGCTCTACCATCTGAGCTAATTCCCCGCTGCTTCCTGTGGCAGCACCGCCCTGTGCAGCGCCGGCTGCAGGTTCGCTCTGAACTTTGCATCCCTTTGGGTTCACTGATACCCTGTTCCAGGACAGAAGAAGCTGTTTCCATCGGATTGCTTGAGTGCGTCCAAACGTGGGGCCAGTGGCGCAATGGATAACGCGTCTGACTACGAATCAGAAGACTGTAGGTTCGACTCCTACCTGGCTCGACAGCATCTACAACCAACTCTCACTGTTTTCTTCTCATATCTGGCGACCAGCAGCACTACATCATAGTGTGCCGGACCAGGCATGGGAGGACCATCAAAGTCACCGCTACCACACTCCAATCTCATTCCATGATGATTATCAAACCATTGCACCAGTGTGACTGAGGTGCAACATACATTCAATGTGTTCATGGCTCCATCTGCTCATTCAATTCAACCTGTACCCGACTGCTGCCTCTCACCTGAAACGTAGTCAACAGAAATGCGCACTTGTATCACACCTTGTCGACACTGTTAATGTGTCATTGACACCCAATATCCTGACATGTTGCTTAATCCGTTTAATCTCAATTCTTTCATAATAAGACTCTGTTACAATAAGACACTTCCACAACACTACATTCATTTGAATAGACAATCACTTTTGAATACAGTGTGGAGTAGTGGTTTGGGCTCTGTACCCTGTAGCACAGCACGGTGTGTGCAATCTCTGGTACACTTACTACTCTTGAGCAAGGGACTTTAGCTAGATTGCACCAGTTAATGCCCACCCATGCCAATGGGTTAAGTGTAAGGAAAACAAAATGTGGTAATATCTCGTTAACATCTGTAAGTCACCCTGGCTATGGTGTCTGCTAAGAAATCGAATTAAAAAATACGTTGATATGAATCTCCATTGATTTATTTCTGTGTTCAACATGTATAATTCATGTATTTATTATTATCTTCTCTCTGCATTTATTTTTAATTCTGCCTTGGATTATCCTCCATACATGTCGCACAAATGAATGTACAATGCATTCTGGCCCTTCTCATCACTACAACAAGCAAAGGCAAAATATGAAAGAGAACGTGAGTTGAAAAGGTGAGGTGGTGTTTTTCTCTTTATATCTCTATTTACAGAGTAGACGAAATGCAGAGGAGGAAATATAAATAGAAAAGAAGAAAAAATGTCAACGAAGAACTGTAAAGGCACAGAGGGAAATGTGAACATAAAATTGGTATTACATACGGACATACGTTTTTTCTTAGATCTATGTAAAAATGTAATATTTTATAGCATAGAGCGAAGTAATATGAACTGATACAGAATATTAGATGAAGTCTAAATACATCTGTTTGTTCAAAACAGAATACACTGTATTGTTCTTGTTGTGAATACATTGGGGTGGATATATTTACGAATGGTATGGTGGTTGTGATCAAGAAGTGAAAAATGACGACCCCTCGTATGCTTGTGAGGATCTCAGCAGGGCTGTCCTGCGGGCTGAAGACGGGTCTGGTAGCAGATGAAGGAGCTCTGGAGAATGCGGGCATCGGTCCCGCCACCTCTCGCATGCTAAGCGAGCGCTCTACCATCTGAGCTAATTCCCCGCTGCTTCCTGTGGCAGCACCGCCCTGTGCAGCGCCGGCTGCAGGTTCGCTCTGAACTTTGCATCCCTTTGGGTTCACTGATACCCTGTTCCAGGACAGAAGAAGCTGTTTCCATCGGATTGCTTGAGTGCGTCCAAACGTGGGGCCAGTGGCGCAATGGATAACGCGTCTGACTACGAATCAGAAGACTGTAGGTTCGACTCCTACCTGGCTCGACAGCATCTACAACCAACTCTCACTGTTTTCTTCTCATATCTGGCGACCAGCAACACTACATCATAGTGTGCCGGACCAGGCATGGGAGGACCATCAAAGTCACCGCTACCACACTCCAATCTCATTCCATGATGATTATCAAACCATTGCACCAGTGTGACTGAGGTGCAACATACATTCAATGTCTTCATGGCTCCATCTGCTCATTCAATTCAACCTGTACCCGACTGCTGCCTCTCACCTGAAACGTAGTCAACAGAAATGCGCACTTGTATCACACCTTGTCGACACTGTTAATGTGTCATTGACACCCAATATCCTGACATGTTGCTTAATCCGTTTAATCTCAATTCTTTCATAATAAGACTCTGTTACAATAAGACACTTCCACAACACTACATTCATTTGAATAGACAATCACTTTTGAATACAGTGTGGAGTAGTGGTTTGGGCTCTGTACCCTGTAGCACAGCACGGTGTGTGCAATCTCTGGTACACTTACTACTCTTGAGCAAGGGACTTTAGCTAGATTGCACCAGTTAATGCCCACCCATGCCAATGGGTTAAGTGTAAGGAAAACAAAATGTGGTAATATCTCGTTAACATCTGTAAGTCACCCTGGCTATGGTGTCTGCTAAGAAATCGAATTAAAAAATACGTTGATATGAATCTCCATTGATTTATTTCTGTGTTCAACATGTATAATTCATGTATTTATTATTATCTTCTCTCTGCATTTATTTTTAATTCTGCCTTGGATTATCCTCCATACATGTCGCACAAATGAATGTACAATGCATTCTGGCCCTTCTCATCACTACAACAAGCAAAGGCAAAATATGAAAGAGAACGTGAGTTGAAAAGGTGAGGTGGTGTTTTTCTCTTTATATCTCTATTTACAGAGTAGACGAAATGCAGAGGAGGAAATATAAATAGAAAAGAAGAAAAAATGTCAACGAAGAACTGTAAAGGCACAGAGGGAAATGTGAACATAAAATTGGTATTACATACGGACATACGTTTTTTCTTAGATCTATGTAAAAATGTAATATTTTATAGCATAGAGCGAAGTAATATGAACTGATACAGAATATTAGATGAAGTCTAAATACATCTGTTTGTTCAAAACAGAATACACTGTATTGTTCTTGTTGTGAATACATTGGGGTGGATATATTTACGAATGGTATGGTGGTTGTGATCAAGAAGTGAAAAATGACGACCCCTCGTATGCTTGTGAGGATCTCAGCAGGGCTGTCCTGCGGGCTGAAGACGGGTCTGGTAGCAGATGAAGGAGCTCTGGAGAATGCGGGCATCGGTCCCGCCACCTCTCGCATGCTAAGCGAGCGCTCTACCATCTGAGCTAATTCCCCGCTGCTTCCTGTGGCAGCACCGCCCTGTGCAGCGCCGGCTGCAGGTTCGCTCTGAACTTTGCATCCCTTTGGGTTCACTGATACCCTGTTCCAGGACAGAAGAAGCTGTTTCCATCGGATTGCTTGAGTGCGTCCAAACGTGGGGCCAGTGGCGCAATGGATAACGCGTCTGACTACGAATCAGAAGACTGTAGGTTCGACTCCTACCTGGCTCGACAGCATCTACAACCAACTCTCACTGTTTTCTTCTCATATCTGGCGACCAGCAGCACTACATCATAGTGTGCCGGACCAGGCATGGGAGGACCATCAAAGTCACCGCTACCACACTCCAATCTCATTCCATGATGATTATCAAACCATTGCACCAGTGTGACTGAGGTGCAACATACATTCAATGTCTTCATGGCTCCATCTGCTCATTCAATTCAACCTGTACCCGACTGCTGCCTCTCACCTGAACCGTAGTCAACAGAAATGCGCACTTGTATCACACCTTGTCGACACTGTTAATGTGTCATTGACACCCAATAACCTGACATGTTGCTTAATCCGTTTAATCTCAATTCTTTCATAATAAGACTCTGTTACAATAAGACACTTCCACAACACTACATTCATTTGAACAGATAATCACTTTTGAATACAGTGTGGAGTAGTGGTTTGGGCTCTGTACCCTGTAGCACAGCACGGTGTGTGCAATCTCTGGTACACTTACTACTCTTGAGCAAGGGACTTTAGCTAGATTGCACCAGTTAATGCCCACCCATGCCAATGGGTTAAGTGTAAGGAAAACAAAATGTGGTAATATCTCGTTAACATCTGTAAGTCACCCTGGCTATGGTGTCTGCTAAGAAATCGAATTAAAAAATACGTTGATATGAATCTCCATTGATTTATTTCTGTGTTCAACATGTATAATTCATGTATTTATTATTATCTTCTCTCTGCATTTATTTTTTATTCTGCCTTGGATTATCCTCCATACATGTCGCACAAATGAATGTACAATGCATTCTGGCCCTTCTCATCACTACAACAAGCAAAGCCAAAATATGAAAGAGAACGTGAGTTGAAAAGGTGAGGTGGTGTTTTTCTCTTTATATCTCTATTTACAGAGTAGACGAAATGCAGAGGAGGAAATATAAATAGAAAAGAAGAAAAAATGTCAACGAAGAACTGTAAATGCACAGAGGGAAATGTGAACATAAAATTGGTATTACATACGGACATACGATTTTTCTTAGATCTATGTAAAAATGTAATATTTTATAGCATAGAGCGAAGTAATATGAACTGAAACAGACTATTTGAAGAAGTCTAAATACATCTGCTTGTTCAAAACAGAATACACTGTTTGGTTCTTGTTGTGAATACATTGGGGTGGATATATTTACGAATGGTATGGTGGTTGTGATCAAGAAGTGAAAAATGATGACCCCTCGTATGCTTGTGAGGATCTCAGCAGGGCTGTCCTGCGGGCTGACGACGGGTCTGGTAGCAGATGAAGGAGCTCTGGAGAATGCGGGCATCGGTCCCGCCACCTCTCGCATGCTAAGCGAGCGCTCTACCATCTGAGCTAATTCCCCGCTGCTTCCTGTGGCAGCACCGCCCTGTGCAGCGCCGGCTGCAGGTTCGCTCTGAACTTTGCATCCCTTTGGGTTCACTGATACCCTGTTCCAGGACAGAAGAAGCTGTTTCCATCGGATTGCTTGAGTGCGTCCAAACGTGGGGCCAGTGGCGCAATGGATAACGCGTCTGACTACGAATCAGAAGACTGTAGGTTCGACTCCTACCTGGCTCGAAAGCATCTACATCCAACTCTCACTGTTTTCTTCTCATATCTGGCGACCAGCAGCACTACATCATAGTGTGCCGGACCAGGCATGGGAGGACCATCAAAGTCACCGCTACCACACTCCAATCTCATTCCATGATGATTATCAAACCAATGCACCAGTGTGACTGAGGTGCAACATACATTCAATGTCTTCATGGCTCCATCTGCTCATTCAATTCAACCTGTACCCGACAGCTGCCTCTCACCTGAAACGTAGTCAACAGAAATGCGCACTTGTATCACACCTTGTCGACACTGTTAATGTGTCATTGACACCCAATAACCTGACATGTTGCTTAATCCGTTTAATCTCAATTCTTTCATAATAAGACTCTGTTACAATAAGACACTTCCACAACACTACATTCATTTGAACAGATAATCACTTTTGAATACAGTGTGGAGTAGTGGTTTGGGCTCTGTACCCTGTAGCACAGCACGGTGTGTGCAATCTCTGGTACACTTACTACTCTTGAGCAAGGGACTTTAGCTGGATTGCACCAGTTAATGCCCACCCATGCCAATGGGTTAAGTGTAAGGAAAACAAAATGTGGTAATATCTCGTTAACATCTGTAAGTCACCCTGGCTATGGTGTCTGCTAAGAAATCGAATTAAAAAATACGTTGATATGAATCTCCATTGATTTATTTCTGTGTTCAACATGTATAATTCATGTATTTATTATTATCTTCTCTCTGCATTTATTTTTAATTCTGCCTTGGATTATCCTCCATACATGTCGCACAAATGAATGTACAATGCATTCTGGCCCTTCTCATCACTACAACAAGCAAAGGCAAAATATGAAAGAGAACGTGAGTTGAAAAGGTGAGGTGGTGTTTTTCTCTTTATATCTCTATTTACAGAGTAGACGAAATGCAGAGGAGGAAATATAAATAGAAAAGAAGAAAAAATGTCAACGAAGAACTGTAAAGGCACAGAGGGAAATGTGAACATAAAATTGGTATTACATACGGACATACGTTTTTTCTTAGATCTATGTAAAAATGTAATATTTTATAGCATAGAGCGAAGTAATATGAACTGATACAGAATATTAGATGAAGTCTAAATACATCTGTTTGTTCAAAACAGAATACACTGTATTGTTCTTGTTGTGAATACATTGGGGTGGATATATTTACGAATGGTATGGTGGTTGTGATCAAGAAGTGAAAAATGACGACCCCTCGTATGCTTGTGAGGATCTCAGCAGGGCTGTCCTGCGGGCTGAAGACGGGTCTGGTAGCAGATGAAGGAGCTCTGGAGAATGCGGGGATCGGTCCCGCCACCTCTCGCATGCTAAGCGAGCGCTCTACCATCTGAGCTAATTCCCCGCTGCTTTCTGTGGCAGCACCGCCCTGTGCAGCGCCGGCTGCAGGTTCGCTCTGAACTTTGCATCCCTTTGGGTTCACTGATACCCTGTTCCAGGACAGAAGAAGCTGTTTCCATCGGATTGCTTGAGTGCGTCCAAACGTGGGGCCAGTGGCGCAATGGATAACACGTCTGACTACGAATCAGAAGACTGTAGGTTCGACTCCTACCTGGCTCGACAGCATCTACAACCAACTCTCACTGTTTTCTTCTCATATCTGGCGACCAGCAACACTACATCATAGTGTGCCTGACCAGGCATGGGAGGACCATCAAAGTCACCGCTACCACACTCCAATCTCATTCCATGATGATTATCAAACCATTGCACCAGTGTGACTGAGGTGCAACATACATTCAATGTGTTCATGGCTCCATCTGCTCATTCAATTCAACCTGTACCCGACTGCTGCCTCTCACCTGAACCGTAGTCAACAGAAATGCGCACTTGTATCACACCTTGTCGACACTGTTAATGTGTCATTGACACCCAATAACCTGACATGTTGCTTAATCCGTTTAATCTCAATTCTTTCATAATAAGACTCTGTTACAATAAGACACTTCCACAACACTACATTCATTTGAACAGATAATCACTTTTGAATACAGTGTGGAGTAGTGGTTTGGGCTCTGTACCCTGTAGCACAGCACGGTGTGTGCAATCTCTGGTACACTTACTACTCTTGAGCAAGGGACTTTAGCTAGATTGCACCAGTTAATGCCCACCCATGCCAATGGGTTAAGTGTAAGGAAAACAAAATGTGGTAATATCTCGTTAACATCTGTAAGTCACCCTGGCTATGGTGTCTGCTAAGAAATCGAATTAAAAAATACGTTGATATGAATCTCCATTGATTTATTTCTGTGTTCAACATGTATAATTCATGTATTTATTATTATCTTCTCTCTGCATTTATTTTTTATTCTGCCTTGGATTATCCTCCATACATGTCGCACAAATGAATGTACAATGCATTCTGGCCCTTCTCATCACTACAACAAGCAAAGCCAAAATATGAAAGAGAACGTGAGTTGAAAAGGTGAGGTGGTGTTTTTCTCTTTATATCTCTATTTACAGAGTAGACGAAATGCAGAGGAGGAAATATAAATAGAAAAGAAGAAAAAATGTCAACGAAGAACTGTAAATGCACAGAGGGAAATGTGAACATAAAATTGGTATTACATACGGACATACGATTTTTCTTAGATCTATGTAAAAATGTAATATTTTATAGCATAGAGCGAAGTAATATGAACTGAAACAGACTATTTGAAGAAGTCTAAATACATCTGCTTGTTCAAAACAGAATACACTGTTTGGTTCTTGTTGTGAATACATTGGGGTGGATATATTTACGAATGGTATGGTGGTTGTGATCAAGAAGTGAAAAATGATGACCCCTCGTATGCTTGTGAGGATCTCAGCAGGGCTGTCCTGCGGGCTGAAGACGGGTCTGGTAGCAAATGAAGGAGCTCTGGAGAATGCGGGCATCGGTCCCGCCACCTCTCGCATGCTAAGCGAGCGCTCTACCATCTGAGCTAATTCCCCGCTGCTTCCTGTGGCAGCACCGCCCTGTGCAGCGCCGGCTGCAGGTTCGCTCTGAACTTTGCATCCCTTTGGGTTCACTGATACCCTGTTCCAGGACAGAAGAAGCTGTTTCCATCGGATTGCTTGAGTGCGTCCAAACGTGGGGCCAGTGGCGCAATGGATAACGCGTCTGACTACGAATCAGAAGACTGTAGGTTCGACTCCTACCTGGCTCGAAAGCATCTACATCCAACTCTCACTGTTTTCTTCTCATATCTGGCGACCAGCAGCACTACATCATAGTGTGCCGGACCAGGCATGGGAGGACCATCAAAGTCACCGCTACCACACTCCAATCTCATTCCATGATGATTATCAAACCAATGCACCAGTGTGACTGAGGTGCAACATACATTCAATGTCTTCATGGCTCCATCTGCTCATTCAATTCAACCTGTACCCGACTGCTGCCTCTCACCTGAAACGTAGTCAACAGAAATGCGCACTTGTATCACACCTTGTCGACACTGTTAATGTGTCATTGACACCCAATAACCTGACATGTTGCTTAATCCGTTTAATCTCAATTCTTTCATAATAAGACTCTGTTACAATAAGACACTTCCACAACACTACATTCATTTGAACAGATAATCACTTTTGAATACAGTGTGGAGTAGTGGTTTGGGCTCTGTACCCTGTAGCACAGCACGGTGTGTGCAATCTCTGGTACACTTACTACTCTTGAGCAAGGGACTTTAGCTGGATTGCACCAGTTAATGCCCACCCATGCCAATGGGTTAAGTGTAAGGAAAACAAAATGTGGTAATATCTCGTTAACATCTGTAAGTCACCCTGGCTATGGTGTCTGCTAAGAAATCGAATTAAAAAATACGTTGATATGAATCTCCATTGATTTATTTCTGTGTTCAACATGTATAATTCATGTATTTATTATTATCTTCTCTCTGCATTTATTTTTAATTCTGCCTTGGATTATCCTCCATACATGTCGCACAAATGAATGTACAATGCATTCTGGCCCTTCTCATCACTACAACAAGCAAAGGCAAAATATGAAAGAGAACGTGAGTTGAAAAGGTGAGGTGGTGTTTTTCTCTTTATATCTCTATTTACAGAGTAGACGAAATGCAGAGGAGGAAATATAAATAGAAAAGAAGAAAAAATGTCAACGAAGAACTGTAAAGGCACAGAGGGAAATGTGAACATAAAATTGGTATTACATACGGACATACGTTTTTTCTTAGATCTATGTAAAAATGTAATATTTTATAGCATAGAGCGAAGTAATATGAACTGATACAGAATATTAGATGAAGTCTAAATACATCTGTTTGTTCAAAACAGAATACACTGTATTGTTCTTGTTGTGAATACATTGGGGTGGATATATTTACGAATGGTATGGTGGTTGTGATCAAGAAGTGAAAAATGACGACCCCTCGTATGCTTGTGAGGATCTCAGCAGGGCTGTCCTGCGGGCTGAAGACGGGTCTGGTAGCAGATGAAGGAGCTCTGGAGAATGCGGGGATCGGTCCCGCCACCTCTCGCATGCTAAGCGAGCGCTCTACCATCTGAGCTAATTCCCCGCTGCTTTCTGTGGCAGCACCGCCCTGTGCAGCGCCGGCTGCAGGTTCGCTCTGAACTTTGCATCCCTTTGGGTTCACTGATACCCTGTTCCAGGACAGAAGAAGCTGTTTCCATCGGATTGCTTGAGTGCGTCCAAACGTGGGGCCAGTGGCGCAATGGATAACACGTCTGACTACGAATCAGAAGACTGTAGGTTCGACTCCTACCTGGCTCGACAGCATCTACAACCAACTCTCACTGTTTTCTTCTCATATCTGGCGACCAGCAACACTACATCATAGTGTGCCTGACCAGGCATGGGAGGACCATCAAAGTCACCGCTACCACACTCCAATCTCATTCCATGATGATTATCAAACCATTGCACCAGTGTGACTGAGGTGCAACATACATTCAATGTGTTCATGGCTCCATCTGCTCATTCAATTCAACCTGTACCCGACTGCTGCCTCTCACCTGAACCGTAGTCAACAGAAATGCGCACTTGTATCACACCTTGTCGACACTGTTAATGTGTCATTGACACCCAATAACCTGACATGTTGCTTAATCCGTTTAATCTCAATTCTTTCATAATAAGACTCTGTTACAATAAGACACTTCCACAACACTACATTCATTTGAACAGATAATCACTTTTGAATACAGTGTGGAGTAGTGGTTTGGGCTCTGTACCCTGTAGCACAGCACGGTGTGTGCAATCTCTGGTACACTTACTACTCTTGAGCAAGGGACTTTAGCTAGATTGCACCAGTTAATGCCCACCCATGCCAATGGGTTAAGTGTAAGGAAAACAAAATGTGGTAATATCTCGTTAACATCTGTAAGTCACCCTGGCTATGGTGTCTGCTAAGAAATCGAATTAAAAAATACGTTGATATGAATCTCCATTGATTTATTTCTGTGTTCAACATGTATAATTCATGTATTTATTATTATCTTCTCTCTGCATTTATTTTTTATTCTGCCTTGGATTATCCTCCATACATGTCGCACAAATGAATGTACAATGCATTCTGGCCCTTCTCATCACTACAACAAGCAAAGCCAAAATATGAAAGAGAACGTGAGTTGAAAAGGTGAGGTGGTGTTTTTCTCTTTATATCTCTATTTACAGAGTAGACGAAATGCAGAGGAGGAAATATAAATAGAAAAGAAGAAAAAATGTCAACGAAGAACTGTAAATGCACAGAGGGAAATGTGAACATAAAATTGGTATTACATACGGACATACGATTTTTCTTAGATCTATGTAAAAATGTAATATTTTATAGCATAGAGCGAAGTAATATGAACTGAAACAGACTATTTGAAGAAGTCTAAATACATCTGCTTGTTCAAAACAGAATACACTGTTTGGTTCTTGTTGTGAATACATTGGGGTGGATATATTTACGAATGGTATGGTGGTTGTGATCAAGAAGTGAAAAATGATGACCCCTCGTATGCTTGTGAGGATCTCAGCAGGGCTGTCCTGCGGGCTGAAGACGGGTCTGGTAGCAAATGAAGGAGCTCTGGAGAATGCGGGCATCGGTCCCGCCACCTCTCGCATGCTAAGCGAGCGCTCTACCATCTGAGCTAATTCCCCGCTGCTTCCTGTGGCAGCACCGCCCTGTGCAGCGCCGGCTGCAGGTTCGCTCTGAACTTTGCATCCCTTTGGGTTCACTGATACCCTGTTCCAGGACAGAAGAAGCTGTTTCCATCGGATTGCTTGAGTGCGTCCAAACGTGGGGCCAGTGGCGCAATGGATAACGCGTCTGACTACGAATCAGAAGACTGTAGGTTCGACTCCTACCTGGCTCGAAAGCATCTACATCCAACTCTCACTGTTTTCTTCTCATATCTGGCGACCAGCAGCACTACATCATAGTGTGCCGGACCAGGCATGGGAGGACCATCAAAGTCACCGCTACCACACTCCAATCTCATTCCATGATGATTATCAAACCAATGCACCAGTGTGACTGAGGTGCAACATACATTCAATGTCTTCATGGCTCCATCTGCTCATTCAATTCAACCTGTACCCGACTGCTGCCTCTCACCTGAAACGTAGTCAACAGAAATGCGCACTTGTATCACACCTTGTCGACACTGTTAATGTGTCATTGACACCCAATAACCTGACATGTTGCTTAATCCGTTTAATCTCAATTCTTTCATAATAAGACTCTGTTACAATAAGACACTTCCACAACACTACATTCATTTGAACAGATAATCACTTTTGAATACAGTGTGGAGTAGTGGTTTGGGCTCTGTACCCTGTAGCACAGCACGGTGTGTGCAATCTCTGGTACACTTACTACTCTTGAGCAAGGGACTTTAGCTGGATTGCACCAGTTAATGCCCACCCATGCCAATGGGTTAAGTGTAAGGAAAACAAAATGTGGTAATATCTCGTTAACATCTGTAAGTCACCCTGGCTATGGTGTCTGCTAAGAAATCGAATTAAAAAATACGTTGATATGAATCTCCATTGATTTATTTCTGTGTTCAACATGTATAATTCATGTATTTATTATTATCTTCTCTCTGCATTTATTTTTAATTCTGCCTTGGATTATCCTCCATACATGTCGCACAAATGAATGTACAATGCATTCTGGCCCTTCTCATCACTACAACAAGCAAAGGCAAAATATGAAAGAGAACGTGAGTTGAAAAGGTGAGGTGGTGTTTTTCTCTTTATATCTCTATTTACAGAGTAGACGAAATGCAGAGGAGGAAATATAAATAGAAAAGAAGAAAAAATGTCAACGAAGAACTGTAAAGGCACAGAGGGAAATGTGAACATAAAATTGGTATTACATACGGACATACGATTTTTCTTAGATCTATGTAAAAATGTAATATTTTATAGCATAGAGCGAAGTAATATGAACTGATACAGAATATTAGATGAAGTCTAAATACATCTGTTTGTTCAAAACAGAATACACTGTATTGTTCTTGTTGTGAATACATTGGGGTGGATATATTTACGAATGGTATGGTGGTTGTGATCAAGAAGTGAAAAATGACGACCCCTCGTATGCTTGTGAGGATCTCAGCAGGGCTGTCCTGCGGGCTGAAGACGGGTCTGGTAGCAGATGAAGGAGCTCTGGAGAATGCGGGCATCGGTCCCGCCACCTCTCGCATGCTAAGCGAGCGCTCTACCATCTGAGCTAATTCCCCGCTGCTTCCTGTGGCAGCACCGCCCTGTGCAGCGCCGGCTGCAGGTTCGCTCTGAACTTTGCATCCCTTTGGGTTCACTGATACCCTGTTCCAGGACAGAAGAAGCTGTTTCCATCGGATTGCTTGAGTGCGTCCAAACGTGGGGCCAGTGGCGCAATGGATAACGCGTCTGACTACGAATCAGAAGACTGTAGGTTCGACTCCTACCTGGCTCGAAAGCATCTACATCCAACTCTCACTGTTTTCTTCTCATATCTGGCGACCAGCAGCACTACATCATAGTGTGCCGGACCAGGCATGGGAGGACCATCAAAGTCACCGCTACCACACTCCAATCTCATTCCATGATGATTATCAAACCAATGCACCAGTGTGACTGAGGTGCAACATACATTCAATGTCTTCATGGCTCCATCTGCTCATTCAATTCAACCTGTACCCGACTGCTGCCTCTCACCTGAAACGTAGTCAACAGAAATGCGCACTTGTATCACACCTTGTCGACACTGTTAATGTGTCATTGACACCCAATAACCTGACATGTTGCTTAATCCGTTTAATCTCAATTCTTTCATAATAAGACTCTGTTACAATAAGACACTTCCACAACACTACATTCATTTGAACAGATAATCACTTTTGAATACAGTGTGGAGTAGTGGTTTGGGCTCTGTACCCTGTAGCACAGCACGGTGTGTGCAATCTCTGGTACACTTACTACTCTTGAGCAAGGGACTTTAGCTGGATTGCACCAGTTAATGCCCACCCATGCCAATGGGTTAAGTGTAAGGAAAACAAAATGTGGTAATATCTCGTTAACATCTGTAAGTCACCCTGGCTATGGTGTCTGCTAAGAAATCGAATTAAAAAATACGTTGATATGAATCTCCATTGATTTATTTCTGTGTTCAACATGTATAATTCATGTATTTATTATTATCTTCTCTCTGCATTTATTTTTAATTCTGCCTTGGATTATCCTCCATACATGTCGCACAAATGAATGTACAATGCATTCTGGCCCTTCTCATCACTACAACAAGCAAAGGCAAAATATGAAAGAGAACGTGAGTTGAAAAGGTGAGGTGGTGTTTTTCTCTTTATATCTCTATTTACAGAGTAGACGAAATGCAGAGGAGGAAATATAAATAGAAAAGAAGAAAAAATGTCAACGAAGAACTGTAAAGGCACAGAGGGAAATGTGAACATAAAATTGGTATTACATACGGACATACGTTTTTTCTTAGATCTATGTAAAAATGTAATATTTTATAGCATAGAGCGAAGTAATATGAACTGATACAGAATATTAGATGAAGTCTAAATACATCTGTTTGTTCAAAACAGAATACACTGTATTGTTCTTGTTGTGAATACATTGGGGTGGATATATTTACGAATGGTATGGTGGTTGTGATCAAGAAGTGAAAAATGACGACCCCTCGTATGCTTGTGAGGATCTCAGCAGGGCTGTCCTGCGGGCTGACGACGGGTCTGGTAGCAGATGAAGGAGCTCTGGAGAATGCGGGCATCGGTCCCGCCACCTCTCGCATGCTAAGCGAGCGCTCTACCATCTGAGCTAATTCCCCGCTGCTTCCTGTGGCAGCACCGCCCTGTGCAGCGCCGGCTGCAGGTTCGCTCTGAACTTTGCATCCCTTTGGGTTCACTGATACCCTGTTCCAGGACAGAAGAAGCTGTTTCCATCGGATTGCTTGAGTGCGTCCAAACGTGGGGCCAGTGGCGCAATGGATAACGCGTCTGACTACGAATCAGAAGACTGTAGGTTCGACTCCTACCTGGCTCGACAGCATCTACAACCAACTCTCACTGTTTTCTTCTCATATCTGGCGACCAGCAACACTACATCATAGTGTGCCGGACCAGGCATGGGAGGACCATCAAAGTCACCGCTACCACACTCCAATCTCATTCCATGATGATTATCAAACCATTGCACCAGTGTGACTGAGGTGCAACATACATTCAATGTCTTCATGGCTCCATCTGCTCATTCAATTCAACCTGTACCCGACTGCTGCCTCTCACCTGAAACGTAGTCAACAGAAATGCGCACTTGTATCACACCTTGTCGACACTGTTAATGTGTCATTGACACCCAATATCCTGACATGTTGCTTAATCCGTTTAATCTCAATTCTTTCATAATAAGACTCTGTTACAATAAGACACTTCCACAACACTACATTCATTTGAATAGACAATCACTTTTGAATACAGTGTGGAGTAGTGGTTTGGGCTCTGTACCCTGTAGCACAGCACGGTGTGTGCAATCTCTGGTACACTTACTACTCTTGAGCAAGGGACTTTAGCTAGATTGCACCAGTTAATGCCCACCCATGCCAATGGGTTAAGTGTAAGGAAAACAAAATGTGGTAATATCTCGTTAACATCTGTAAGTCACCCTGGCTATGGTGTCTGCTAAGAAATCGAATTAAAAAATACGTTGATATGAATCTCCATTGATTTATTTCTGTGTTCAACATGTATAATTCATGTATTTATTATTATCTTCTCTCTGCATTTATTTTTAATTCTGCCTTGGATTATCCTCCATACATGTCGCACAAATCAATGTACAATGCATTCTGGCCCTTCTCATCACTACAACAAGCAAAGGCAAAATATGAAAGAGAACGTGAGTTGAAAAGGTGAGGTGGTGTTTTTCTCTTTATATCTCTATTTACAGAGTAGACGAAATGCAGAGGAGGAAATATAAATAGAAAAGAAGAAAAAATGTCAACGAAGAACTGTAAATGCACAGAGGGAAATGTGAACATAAAATTGGTATTACATACGGACATACGTTTTTTCTTAGATCTATGTAAAAATGTAATATTTTATAGCATAGAGCGAAGTAATATGAACTGATACAGAATATTAGATGAAGTCTAAATACATCTGTTTGTTCAAAACAGAATACACTGTATTGTTCTTGTTGTGAATACATTGGGGTGGATATATTTACGAATGGTATGGTGGTTGTGATCAAGAAGTGAAAAATGATGACCCCTCGTATGCTTGTGAGGATCTCAGCAGGGCTGTCCTGCGGGCTGACGACGGGTCTGGTAGCAGATGAAGGAGCTCTGGAGAATGCGGGCATCGGTCCCGCCACCTCTCGCATGCTAAGCGAGCGCTCTACCATCTGAGCTAATTCCCCGCTGCTTCCTGTGGCAGCACCGCCCTGTGCAGCGCCGGCTGCAGGTTCGCTCTGAACTTTGCATCCCTTTGGGTTCACTGATACCCTGTTCCAGGACAGAAGAAGCTGTTTCCATCGGATTGCTTGAGTGCGTCCAACCGTGGGGCCAGTGGCGCAATGGATAACGCGTCTGACTACGAATCAGAAGACTGTAGGTTCGACTCCTACCTGGCTCGACAGCATCTACAACCAACTCTCACTGTTTTCTTCTCATATCTGGCGACCAGCAGCACTACATCATAGTGTGCCTGACCAGGCATGGGAGGACCATCAAAGTCACCGCTACCACACTCCAATCTCATTCCATGATGATTATCAAACCATTGCACCAGTGTGACTGAGGTGCAACATACATTCAATGTGTTCATGGCTCCATCTGCTCATTCAATTCAACCTGTACCCGACTGCTGCCTCTCACCTGAAACGTAGTCAACAGAAATGCGCACTTGTATCACACCTTGTCGACACTGTTAATGTGTCATTGACACCCAATATCCTGACATGTTGCTTAATCCGTTTAATCTCAATTCTTTCATAATAAGACTCTGTTACAATAAGACACTTCCACAACACTACATTCATTTGAATAGACAATCACTTTTGAATACAGTGTGGAGTAGTGGTTTGGGCTCTGTACCCTGTAGCACAGCACGGTGTGTGCAATCTCTGGTACACTTACTACTCTTGAGCAAGGGACTTTAGCTAGATTGCACCAGTTAATGCCCACCCATGCCAATGGGTTAAGTGTAAGGAAAACAAAATGTGGTAATATCTCGTTAACATCTGTAAGTCACCCTGGCTATGGTGTCTGCTAAGAAATCGAATTAAAAAATACGTTGATATGAATCTCCATTGATTTATTTCTGTGTTCAACATGTATAATTCATGTATTTATTATTATCTTCTCTCTGCATTTATTTTTAATTCTGCCTTGGATTATCCTCCATACATGTCGCACAAATCAATGTACAATGCATTCTGGCCCTTCTCATCACTACAACAAGCAAAGGCAAAATATGAAAGAGAACGTGAGTTGAAAAGGTGAGGTGGTGTTTTTCTCTTTATATCTCTATTTACAGAGTAGACGAAATGCAGAGGAGGAAATATAAATAGAAAAGAAGAAAAAATGTCAACGAAGAACTGTAAATGCACAGAGGGAAATGTGAACATAAAATTGGTATTACATACGGACATACGTTTTTTCTTAGATCTATGTAAAAATGTAATATTTTATAGCATAGAGCGAAGTAATATGAACTGATACAGAATATTAGATGAAGTCTAAATACATCTGTTTGTTCAAAACAGAATACACTGTATTGTTCTTGTTGTGAATACATTGGGGTGGATATATTTACGAATGGTATGGTGGTTGTGATCAAGAAGTGAAAAATGATGACCCCTCGTATGCTTGTGAGGATCTCAGCAGGGCTGTCCTGCGGGCTGACGACGGGTCTGGTAGCAGATGAAGGAGCTCTGGAGAATGCGGGCATCGGTCCCGCCACCTCTCGCATGCTAAGCGAGCGCTCTACCATCTGAGCTAATTCCCCGCTGCTTCCTGTGGCAGCACCGCCCTGTGCAGCGCCGGCTGCAGGTTCGCTCTGAACTTTGCATCCCTTTGGGTTCACTGATACCCTGTTCCAGGACAGAAGAAGCTGTTTCCATCGGATTGCTTGAGTGCGTCCAACCGTGGGGCCAGTGGCGCAATGGATAACGCGTCTGACTACGAATCAGAAGACTGTAGGTTCGACTCCTACCTGGCTCGACAGCATCTACAACCAACTCTCACTGTTTTCTTCTCATATCTGGCGACCAGCAGCACTACATCATAGTGTGCCTGACCAGGCATGGGAGGACCATCAAAGTCACCGCTACCACACTCCAATCTCATTCCATGATGATTATCAAACCATTGCACCAGTGTGACTGAGGTGCAACATACATTCAATGTGTTCATGGCTCCATCTGCTCATTCAATTCAACCTGTACCCGACTGCTGCCTCTCACCTGAAACGTAGTCAACAGAAATGCGCACTTGTATCACACCTTGTCGACACTGTTAATGTGTCATTGACACCCAATATCCTGACATGTTGCTTAATCCGTTTAATCTCAATTCTTTCATAATAAGACTCTGTTACAATAAGACACTTCCACAACACTACATTCATTTGAATAGACAATCACTTTTGAATACAGTGTGGAGTAGTGGTTTGGGCTCTGTACCCTGTAGCACAGCACGGTGTGTGCAATCTCTGGTACACTTACTACTCTTGAGCAAGGGACTTTAGCTAGATTGCACCAGTTCATGCCCACCCATGCCAATGGGTTAAGTGTAAGGAAAACAAAATGTGGTAATATCTCGTTAACATCTGTAAGTCACCCTGGCTATGGTGTCTGCTAAGAACTCGAATTAAAAAATACGTTGATATGAATCTCCATTGATTTATTTCTGTGTTCAACATGTATAATTCATGTATTTATTATTATCTTCTCTCTGCATTTATTTTTAATTCTGCCTTGGATTATCCTCCATACATGTCGCACAAATGAATGTACAATGCATTCTGGCCCTTCTCATCACTACAACAAGCAAAGGCAAAATATGAAAGAGAACGTGAGTTGAAAAGGTGAGGTGGTGTTTTTCTCTTTATATCTCTATTTACAGAGTAGACGAAATGCAGAGGAGGAAATATAAATAGAAAAGAAGAAAAAATGTCAACGAAGAACTGTAAAGGCACAGAGGGAAATGTGAACATAAAATTGGTATTACATACGGACATACGTTTTTTCTTAGATCTATGTAAAAATGTAATATTTTATAGCATAGAGCGTAGTAATATGAACTGATACAGAATATTAGATGAAGTCTAAATACATCTGTTTGTTCAGAACAGAATACACTGTATTGTTCTTGTTGTGAATACATTGGGGTGGATATATTTACGAATGGTATGGTGGTTGTGATCAAGAAGTGAGAAATGACGACCCCTCGTATGCTTGTGAGGATCTCAGCAGGGCTGTCCTGCGGGCTGAAGACGGGTCTGGTAGCAGATGAAGGAGCTCTGGAGAATGCGGGCATCGGTCCCGCCACCTCTCGCATGCTAAGCGAGCGCTCTACCATCTGAGCTAATTCCCCGCTGCTTCCTGTGGCAGCACCGCCCTGTGCAGCGCCGGCTGCAGGTTCGCTCTGAACTTTGCATCCCTTTGGGTTCACTGATACCCTGTTCCAGGACAGAAGAAGCTGTTTCCATCGGATTGCTTGAGTGCGTCCAAACGTGGGGCCAGTGGCGCAATGGATAACGCGTCTGACTACGAATCAGAAGACTGTAGGTTCGACTCCTACCTGGCTCGACAGCATCTACAACCAACTCTCACTGTTTTCTTCTCATATCTGGCGACCAGCAACACTACATCATAGTGTGCCTGACCAGGCATGGGAGGACCATCAAAGTCACCGCTACCACACTCCAATCTCATTCCATGATGATTATCAAACCATTGCACCAGTGTGACTGAGGTGCAACATACATTCAATGTGTTCATGGCTCCATCTGCTCATTCAATTCAACCTGTACCCGACTGCTGCCTCTCACCTGAAACGTAGTCAACAGAAATGCGCACTTGTATCACACCTTGTCGACACTGTTAATGTGTCATTGACACCCAATATCCTGACATGTTGCTTAATCCGTTTAATCTCAATTCTTTCATAATAAGACTCTGTTACAATAAGACACTTCCACAACACTACATTCATTTGAATAGACAATCACTTTTGAATACAGTGTGGAGTAGTGGTTTGGGCTCTGTACCCTGTAGCACAGCACGGTGTGTGCAATCTCTGGTACACTTACTACTCTTGAGCAAGGGACTTTAGCTAGATTGCACCAGTTAATGCCCACCCATGCCAATGGGTTAAGTGTAAGGAAAACAAAATGTGGTAATATCTCGTTAACATCTGTAAGTCACCCTGGCTATGGTGTCTGCTAAGAAATCGAATTAAAAAATACGTTGATATGAATCTCCATTGATTTATTTCTGTGTTCAACATGTATAATTCATGTATTTATTATTATCTTCTCTCTGCATTTATTTTTAATTCTGCCTTGGATTATCCTCCATACATGTCGCACAAATCAATGTACAATGCATTCTGGCCCTTCTCATCACTACAACAAGCAAAGGCAAAATATGAAAGAGAACGTGAGTTGAAAAGGTGAGGTGGTGTTTTTCTCTTTATATCTCTATTTACAGAGTAGACGAAATGCAGAGGAGGAAATATAAATAGAAAAGAAGAAAAAATGTCAACGAAGAACTGTAAATGCACAGAGGGAAATGTGA
Organism: Amia ocellicauda; assembly: GCF_036373705.1. Taxonomy (NCBI): domain Eukaryota; kingdom Metazoa; phylum Chordata; class Actinopteri; order Amiiformes; family Amiidae; genus Amia; species Amia ocellicauda. Next base: position 4,511,248 of record NC_089863.1, read on the forward strand.
ACATAAAATTGGTATTACATACGGACATACGTTTTTTCTTAGATCTATGTAAAAATGTAATATTTTATAGCATAGAGCGAAGTAATATGAACTGATACAGAATATTAGATGAAGTCTAAATACATCTGTTTGTTCAAAACAGAATACACTGTTTGGTTCTTGTTGTGAATACATTGGGGTGGATATATTTACGAATGGTATGGTGGTTGTGATCAAGAAGTGAAAAATGATGACCCCTCGTATGCTTGTGAGGATCTCAGCAGGGCTGTCCTGCGGGCTGACGACGGGTCTGGTAGCAGATGAAGGAGCTCTGGAGAATGCGGGCATCGGTCCCGCCACCTCTCGCATGCTAAGCGAGCGCTCTACCATCTGAGCTAATTCCCCGCTGCTTCCTGTGGCAGCACCGCCCTGTGCAGCGCCGGCTGCAGGTTCGCTCTGAACTTTGCATCCCTTTGGGTTCACTGATACCCTGTTCCAGGACAGAAGAAGCTGTTTCCATCGGATTGCTTGAGTGCGTCCAACCGTGGGGCCAGTGGCGCAATGGATAACGCGTCTGACTACGAATCAGAAGACTGTAGGTTCGACTCCTACCTGGCTCGACAGCATCTACAACCAACTCTCACTGTTTTCTTCTCATATCTGGCGACCAGCAGCACTACATCATAGTGTGCCTGACCAGGCATGGGAGGACCATCAAAGTCACCGCTACCACACTCCAATCTCATTCCATGATGATTATCAAACCATTGCACCAGTGTGACTGAGGTGCAACATACATTCAATGTGTTCATGGCTCCATCTGCTCATTCAATTCAACCTGTACCCGACTGCTGCCTCTCACCTGAAACGTAGTCAACAGAAATGCGCACTTGTATCACACCTTGTCGACACTGTTAATGTGTCATTGACACCCAATATCCTGACATGTTGCTTAATCCGTTTAATCTCAATTCTTTCATAATAAGACTCTGTTACAATAAGACACTTCCACAACACTACATTCATTTGAATAGACAATCACTTTTGAATACAGTGTGGAGTAGTGGTTTGGGCTCTGTACCCTGTAGCACAGCACGGTGTGTGCAATCTCTGGTACACTTACTACTCTTGAGCAAGGGACTTTAGCTAGATTGCACCAGTTAATGCCCACCCATGCCAATGGGTTAAGTGTAAGGAAAACAAAATGTGGTAATATCTCGTTAACATCTGTAAGTCACCCTGGCTATGGTGTCTGCTAAGAAATCGAATTAAAAAATACGTTGATATGAATCTCCATTGATTTATTTCTGTGTTCAACATGTATAATTCATGTATTTATTATTATCTTCTCTCTGCATTTATTTTTAATTCTGCCTTGGATTATCCTCCATACATGTCGCACAAATCAATGTACAATGCATTCTGGCCCTTCTCATCACTACAACAAGCAAAGGCAAAATATGAAAGAGAACGTGAGTTGAAAAGGTGAGGTGGTGTTTTTCTCTTTATATCTCTATTTACAGAGTAGACGAAATGCAGAGGAGGAAATATAAATAGAAAAGAAGAAAAAATGTCAACGAAGAACTGTAAATGCACAGAGGGAAATGTGAACATAAAATTGGTATTACATACGGACATACGTTTTTTCTTAGATCTATGTAAAAATGTAATATTTTATAGCATAGAGCGAAGTAATATGAACTGATACAGAATATTAGATGAAGTCTAAATACATCTGTTTGTTCAAAACAGAATACACTGTATTGTTCTTGTTGTGAATACATTGGGGTGGATATATTTACGAATGGTATGGTGGTTGTGATCAAGAAGTGAAAAATGATGACCCCTCGTATGCTTGTGAGGATCTCAGCAGGGCTGTCCTGCGGGCTGACGACGGGTCTGGTAGCAGATGAAGGAGCTCTGGAGAATGCGGGCATCGGTCCCGCCACCTCTCGCATGCTAAGCGAGCGCTCTACCATCTGAGCTAATTCCCCGCTGCTTCCTGTGGCAGCACCGCCCTGTGCAGCGCCGGCTGCAGGTTCGCTCTGAACTTTGCATCCCTTTGGGTTCACTGATACCCTGTTCCAGGACAGAAGAAGCTGTTTCCATCGGATTGCTTGAGTGCGTCCAACCGTGGGGCCAGTGGCGCAATGGATAACGCGTCTGACTACGAATCAGAAGACTGTAGGTTCGACTCCTACCTGGCTCGACAGCATCTACAACCAACTCTCACTGTTTTCTTCTCATATCTGGCGACCAGCAGCACTACATCATAGTGTGCCTGACCAGGCATGGGAGGACCATCAAAGTCACCGCTACCACACTCCAATCTCATTCCATGATGATTATCAAACCATTGCACCAGTGTGACTGAGGTGCAACATACATTCAATGTGTTCATGGCTCCATCTGCTCATTCAATTCAACCTGTACCCGACTGCTGCCTCTCACCTGAAACGTAGTCAACAGAAATGCGCACTTGTATCACACCTTGTCGACACTGTTAATGTGTCATTGACACCCAATATCCTGACATGTTGCTTAATCCGTTTAATCTCAATTCTTTCATAATAAGACTCTGTTACAATAAGACACTTCCACAACACTACATTCATTTGAATAGACAATCACTTTTGAATACAGTGTGGAGTAGTGGTTTGGGCTCTGTACCCTGTAGCACAGCACGGTGTGTGCAATCTCTGGTACACTTACTACTCTTGAGCAAGGGACTTTAGCTAGATTGCACCAGTTCATGCCCACCCATGCCAATGGGTTAAGTGTAAGGAAAACAAAATGTGGTAATATCTCGTTAACATCTGTAAGTCACCCTGGCTATGGTGTCTGCTAAGAACTCGAATTAAAAAATACGTTGATATGAATCTCCATTGATTTATTTCTGTGTTCAACATGTATAATTCATGTATTTATTATTATCTTCTCTCTGCATTTATTTTTAATTCTGCCTTGGATTATCCTCCATACATGTCGCACAAATGAATGTACAATGCATTCTGGCCCTTCTCATCACTACAACAAGCAAAGGCAAAATATGAAAGAGAACGTGAGTTGAAAAGGTGAGGTGGTGTTTTTCTCTTTATATCTCTATTTACAGAGTAGACGAAATGCAGAGGAGGAAATATAAATAGAAAAGAAGAAAAAATGTCAACGAAGAACTGTAAAGGCACAGAGGGAAATGTGAACATAAAATTGGTATTACATACGGACATACGTTTTTTCTTAGATCTATGTAAAAATGTAATATTTTATAGCATAGAGCGTAGTAATATGAACTGATACAGAATATTAGATGAAGTCTAAATACATCTGTTTGTTCAGAACAGAATACACTGTATTGTTCTTGTTGTGAATACATTGGGGTGGATATATTTACGAATGGTATGGTGGTTGTGATCAAGAAGTGAGAAATGACGACCCCTCGTATGCTTGTGAGGATCTCAGCAGGGCTGTCCTGCGGGCTGAAGACGGGTCTGGTAGCAGATGAAGGAGCTCTGGAGAATGCGGGCATCGGTCCCGCCACCTCTCGCATGCTAAGCGAGCGCTCTACCATCTGAGCTAATTCCCCGCTGCTTCCTGTGGCAGCACCGCCCTGTGCAGCGCCGGCTGCAGGTTCGCTCTGAACTTTGCATCCCTTTGGGTTCACTGATACCCTGTTCCAGGACAGAAGAAGCTGTTTCCATCGGATTGCTTGAGTGCGTCCAAACGTGGGGCCAGTGGCGCAATGGATAACGCGTCTGACTACGAATCAGAAGACTGTAGGTTCGACTCCTACCTGGCTCGACAGCATCTACAACCAACTCTCACTGTTTTCTTCTCATATCTGGCGACCAGCAACACTACATCATAGTGTGCCTGACCAGGCATGGGAGGACCATCAAAGTCACCGCTACCACACTCCAATCTCATTCCATGATGATTATCAAACCATTGCACCAGTGTGACTGAGGTGCAACATACATTCAATGTGTTCATGGCTCCATCTGCTCATTCAATTCAACCTGTACCCGACTGCTGCCTCTCACCTGAAACGTAGTCAACAGAAATGCGCACTTGTATCACACCTTGTCGACACTGTTAATGTGTCATTGACACCCAATATCCTGACATGTTGCTTAATCCGTTTAATCTCAATTCTTTCATAATAAGACTCTGTTACAATAAGACACTTCCACAACACTACATTCATTTGAATAGACAATCACTTTTGAATACAGTGTGGAGTAGTGGTTTGGGCTCTGTACCCTGTAGCACAGCACGGTGTGTGCAATCTCTGGTACACTTACTACTCTTGAGCAAGGGACTTTAGCTAGATTGCACCAGTTAATGCCCACCCATGCCAATGGGTTAAGTGTAAGGAAAACAAAATGTGGTAATATCTCGTTAACATCTGTAAGTCACCCTGGCTATGGTGTCTGCTAAGAAATCGAATTAAAAAATACGTTGATATGAATCTCCATTGATTTATTTCTGTGTTCAACATGTATAATTCATGTATTTATTATTATCTTCTCTCTGCATTTATTTTTAATTCTGCCTTGGATTATCCTCCATACATGTCGCACAAATGAATGTACAATGCATTCTGGCCCTTCTCATCACTACAACAAGCAAAGGCAAAATATGAAAGAGAACGTGAGTTGAAAAGGTGAGGTGGTGTTTTTCTCTTTATATCTCTATTTACAGAGTAGACGAAATGCAGAGGAGGAAATATAAATAGAAAAGAAGAAAAAATGTCAACGAAGAACTGTAAAGGCACAGAGGGAAATGTGAACATACAATTGGTATTACATACGGACATACGTTTTTTCTTAGATCTATGTAAAAATGTAATATTTTATAGCATAGAGCGAAGTAATATGAACTGATACAGAATATTAGATGAAGTCTAAATACATCTGTTTGTTCAAAACAGAATACACTGTATTGTTCTTGTTGTGAATACATTGGGGTGGATATATTTACGAATGGTATGGTGGTTGTGATCAAGAAGTGAAAAATGACGACCCCTCGTATGCTTGTGAGGATCTCAGCAGGGCTGTCCTGCGGGCTGAAGACGGGTCTGGTAGCAGATGAAGGAGCTCTGGAGAATGCGGGCATCGGTCCCGCCACCTCTCGCATGCTAAGCGAGCGCTCTACCATCTGAGCTAATTCCCCGCTGCTTCCTGTGGCAGCACCGCCCTGTGCAGCGCCGGCTGCAGGTTCGCTCTGAACTTTGCATCCCTTTGGGTTCACTGATACCCTGTTCCAGGACAGAAGAAGCTGTTTCCATCGGATTGATTGAGTGCGTCCAAACGTTGGGCCAGTGGCGCAATGGATAACGCGTCTGACTACGAATCAGAAGACTGTAGGTTCGACTCCTACCTGGCTCGACAGCATCTACAACCAACTCTCACTGTTTTCTTCTCATATCTGGCGACCAGCAGCACTACATCATAGTGTGCCGGACCAGGCATGGGAGGACCATCAAAGTCACCGCTACCACACTCCAATCTCATTCCATGATGATTATCAAACCATTGCACCAGTGTGACTGAGGTGCAACATACATTCAATGTCTTCATGGCTCCATCTGCTCATTCAATTCAACCTGTACCCGACTGCTGCCTCTCACCTGAACCGTAGTCAACAGAAATGCGCACTTGTATCACACCTTGTCGACACTGTTAATGTGTCATTGACACCCAATAACCTGACATGTTGCTTAATCCGTTTAATCTCAATTCTTTCATAATAAGACTCTGTTACAATAAGACACTTCCACAACACTACATTCATTTGAACAGATAATCACTTTTGAATACAGTGTGGAGTAGTGGTTTGGGCTCTGTACCCTGTAGCACAGCACGGTGTGTGCAATCTCTGGTACACTTACTACTCTTGAGCAAGGGACTTTAGCTAGATTGCACCAGTTAATGCCCACCCATGCCAATGGGTTAAGTGTAAGGAAAACAAAATGTGGTAATATCTCGTTAACATCTGTAAGTCACCCTGGCTATGGTGTCTGCTAAGAAATCGAATTAAAAAATACGTTGATATGAATCTCCATTGATTTATTTCTGTGTTCAACATGTATAATTCATGTATTTATTATTATCTTCTCTCTGCATTTATTTTTTATTCTGCCTTGGATTATCCTCCATACATGTCGCACAAATGAATGTACAATGCATTCTGGCCCTTCTCATCACTACAACAAGCAAAGCCAAAATATTAAAGAGAACGTGAGTTGAAAAGGTGAGGTGGTGTTTTTCTCTTTATATCTCTATTTACAGAGTAGACGAAATGCAGAGGAGGAAATATAAATAGAAAAGAAGAAAAAATGTCAACGAAGAACTGTAAATGCACAGAGGGAAATGTGAACATAAAATTGGTATTACATACGGACATACGATTTTTCTTAGATCTATGTAAAAATGTAATATTTTATAGCATAGAGCGAAGTAATATGAACTGAAACAGACTATTTGAAGAAGTCTAAATACATCTGCTTGTTCAAAACAGAATACACTGTTTGGTTCTTGTTGTGAATACATTGGGGTGGATATATTTACGAATGGTATGGTGGTTGTGATCAAGAAGTGAAAAATGATGACCCCTCGTATGCTTGTGAGGATCTCAGCAGGGCTGTCCTGCGGGCTGACGACGGGTCTGGTAGCAGATGAAGGAGCTCTGGAGAATGCGGGCATCGGTTCCGCCACCTCTCGCATGCTAAGCGAGCGCTCTACCATCTGAGCTAATTCCCCGCTGCTTCCTGTGGCAGCACCGCCCTGTGCAGCGCCGGCTGCAGGTTCGCTCTGAACTTTGCATCCCTTTGGGTTCACTGATACCCTGTTCCAGGACAGAAGAAGCTGTTTCCATCGGATTGCTTGAGTGCGTCCAAACGTGGGGCCAGTGGCGCAATGGATAACGCGTCTGACTACGAATCAGAAGACTGTAGAGGTTCGACTCCTACCTGGCTCGACAGCATCTACAACCAACTCTCACTGTTTTCTTCTCATATCTGGCGACCAGCAGCACTACATCATAGTGTGCCTGACCAGGCATGGGAGGACCATCAAAGTCACCGCTACCACACTCCAATCTCATTCCATGATGATTATGAAACCAATGCACCAGTGTGACTGAGGTGCAACATACATTCAATGTCTTCATGGCTCCATCTGCTCATTCAATTCAACCTGTACCCGACTGCTGCCTCTCACCTGAAACGTAGTCAACAGAAATGCGCACTTGTATCACACCTTGTCGACACTGTTAATGTGTCATTGACACCCAATAACCTGACATGTTGCTTAATCCGTTTAATCTCAATTCTTTCATAATAAGACTCTGTTACAATAAGACACTTCCACAACACTACATTCATTTGAATAGACAATCACTTTTGAATACAGTGTGGAGTAGTGGTTTGGGCTCTGTACCCTGTAGCACAGCACGGTGTGTGCAATCTCTGGTACACTTACTACTCTTGAGCAAGGGACTTTAGCTAGATTGCACCAGTTCATGCCCACCCATGCCAATGGGTTAAGTGTAAGGAAAACAAAATGTGGTAATATCTCGTTAACATCTGTAAGTCACCCTGGCTATGGTGTCTGCTAAGAACTCGAATTAAAAAATACGTTGATATGAATCTCCATTGATTTATTTCTGTGTTCAACATGTATAATTCATGTATTTATTATTATCTTCTCTCTGCATTTATTTTTAATTCTGCCTTGGATTATCCTCCATACATGTCGCACAAATGAATGTACAATGCATTCTGGCCCTTCTCATCACTACAACAAGCAAAGGCAAAATATGAAAGAGAACGTGAGTTGAAAAGGTGAGGTGGTGTTTTTCTCTTTATATCTCTATTTACAGAGTAGACGAAATGCAGAGGAGGAAATATAAATAGAAAAGAAGAAAAAATGTCAACGAAGAACTGTAAAGGCACAGAGGGAAATGTGAACATAAAATTGGTATTACATACGGACATACGTTTTTTCTTAGATCTATGTAAAAATGTAATATTTTATAGCATAGAGCGTAGTAATATGAACTGATACAGAATATTAGATGAAGTCTAAATACATCTGTTTGTTCAGAACAGAATACACTGTATTGTTCTTGTTGTGAATACATTGGGGTGGATATATTTACGAATGGTATGGTGGTTGTGATCAAGAAGTGAGAAATGACGACCCCTCGTATGCTTGTGAGGATCTCAGCAGGGCTGTCCTGCGGGCTGAAGACGGGTCTGGTAGCAGATGAAGGAGCTCTGGAGAATGCGGGCATCGGTCCCGCCACCTCTCGCATGCTAAGCGAGCGCTCTACCATCTGAGCTAATTCCCCGCTGCTTCCTGTGGCAGCACCGCCCTGTGCAGCGCCGGCTGCAGGTTCGCTCTGAACTTTGCATCCCTTTGGGTTCACTGATACCCTGTTCCAGGACAGAAGAAGCTGTTTCCATCGGATTGCTTGAGTGCGTCCAAACGTGGGGCCAGTGGCGCAATGGATAACGCGTCTGACTACGAATCAGAAGACTGTAGGTTCGACTCCTACCTGGCTCGACAGCATCTACAACCAACTCTCACTGTTTTCTTCTCATATCTGGCGACCAGCAACACTACATCATAGTGTGCCTGACCAGGCATGGGAGGACCATCAAAGTCACCGCTACCACACTCCAATCTCATTCCATGATGATTATCAAACCATTGCACCAGTGTGACTGAGGTGCAACATACATTCAATGTGTTCATGGCTCCATCTGCTCATTCAATTCAACCTGTACCCGACTGCTGCCTCTCACCTGAAACGTAGTCAACAGAAATGCGCACTTGTATCACACCTTGTCGACACTGTTAATGTGTCATTGACACCCAATATCCTGACATGTTGCTTAATCCGTTTAATCTCAATTCTTTCATAATAAGACTCTGTTACAATAAGACACTTCCACAACACTACATTCATTTGAATAGACAATCACTTTTGAATACAGTGTGGAGTAGTGGTTTGGGCTCTGTACCCTGTAGCACAGCACGGTGTGTGCAATCTCTGGTACACTTACTACTCTTGAGCAAGGGACTTTAGCTAGATTGCACCAGTTAATGCCCACCCATGCCAATGGGTTAAGTGTAAGGAAAACAAAATGTGGTAATATCTCGTTAACATCTGTAAGTCACCCTGGCTATGGTGTCTGCTAAGAAATCGAATTAAAAAATACGTTGATATGAATCTCCATTGATTTATTTCTGTGTTCAACATGTATAATTCATGTATTTATTATTATCTTCTCTCTGCATTTATTTTTAATTCTGCCTTGGATTATCCTCCATACATGTCGCACAAATGAATGTACAATGCATTCTGGCCCTTCTCATCACTACAACAAGCAAAGGCAAAATATGAAAGAGAACGTGAGTTGAAAAGGTGAGGTGGTGTTTTTCTCTTTATATCTCTATTTACAGAGTAGACGAAATGCAGAGGAGGAAATATAAATAGAAAAGAAGAAAAAATGTCAACGAAGAACTGTAAAGGCACAGAGGGAAATGTGAACATACAATTGGTATTACATACGGACATACGTTTTTTCTTAGATCTATGTAAAAATGTAATATTTTATAGCATAGAGCGAAGTAATATGAACTGATACAGAATATTAGATGAAGTCTAAATACATCTGTTTGTTCAAAACAGAATACACTGTATTGTTCTTGTTGTGAATACATTGGGGTGGATATATTTACGAATGGTATGGTGGTTGTGATCAAGAAGTGAAAAATGACGACCCCTCGTATGCTTGTGAGGATCTCAGCAGGGCTGTCCTGCGGGCTGAAGACGGGTCTGGTAGCAGATGAAGGAGCTCTGGAGAATGCGGGCATCGGTCCCGCCACCTCTCGCATGCTAAGCGAGCGCTCTACCATCTGAGCTAATTCCCCGCTGCTTCCTGTGGCAGCACCGCCCTGTGCAGCGCCGGCTGCAGGTTCGCTCTGAACTTTGCATCCCTTTGGGTTCACTGATACCCTGTTCCAGGACAGAAGAAGCTGTTTCCATCGGATTGATTGAGTGCGTCCAAACGTTGGGCCAGTGGCGCAATGGATAACGCGTCTGACTACGAATCAGAAGACTGTAGGTTCGACTCCTACCTGGCTCGACAGCATCTACAACCAACTCTCACTGTTTTCTTCTCATATCTGGCGACCAGCAGCACTACATCATAGTGTGCCGGACCAGGCATGGGAGGACCATCAAAGTCACCGCTACCACACTCCAATCTCATTCCATGATGATTATCAAACCATTGCACCAGTGTGACTGAGGTGCAACATACATTCAATGTCTTCATGGCTCCATCTGCTCATTCAATTCAACCTGTACCCGACTGCTGCCTCTCACCTGAACCGTAGTCAACAGAAATGCGCACTTGTATCACACCTTGTCGACACTGTTAATGTGTCATTGACACCCAATAACCTGACATGTTGCTTAATCCGTTTAATCTCAATTCTTTCATAATAAGACTCTGTTACAATAAGACACTTCCACAACACTACATTCATTTGAACAGATAATCACTTTTGAATACAGTGTGGAGTAGTGGTTTGGGCTCTGTACCCTGTAGCACAGCACGGTGTGTGCAATCTCTGGTACACTTACTACTCTTGAGCAAGGGACTTTAGCTAGATTGCACCAGTTAATGCCCACCCATGCCAATGGGTTAAGTGTAAGGAAAACAAAATGTGGTAATATCTCGTTAACATCTGTAAGTCACCCTGGCTATGGTGTCTGCTAAGAAATCGAATTAAAAAATACGTTGATATGAATCTCCATTGATTTATTTCTGTGTTCAACATGTATAATTCATGTATTTATTATTATCTTCTCTCTGCATTTATTTTTTATTCTGCCTTGGATTATCCTCCATACATGTCGCACAAATGAATGTACAATGCATTCTGGCCCTTCTCATCACTACAACAAGCAAAGCCAAAATATTAAAGAGAACGTGAGTTGAAAAGGTGAGGTGGTGTTTTTCTCTTTATATCTCTATTTACAGAGTAGACGAAATGCAGAGGAGGAAATATAAATAGAAAAGAAGAAAAAATGTCAACGAAGAACTGTAAATGCACAGAGGGAAATGTGAACATAAAATTGGTATTACATACGGACATACGATTTTTCTTAGATCTATGTAAAAATGTAATATTTTATAGCATAGAGCGAAGTAATATGAACTGAAACAGACTATTTGAAGAAGTCTAAATACATCTGCTTGTTCAAAACAGAATACACTGTTTGGTTCTTGTTGTGAATACATTGGGGTGGATATATTTACGAATGGTATGGTGGTTGTGATCAAGAAGTGAAAAATGATGACCCCTCGTATGCTTGTGAGGATCTCAGCAGGGCTGTCCTGCGGGCTGACGACGGGTCTGGTAGCAGATGAAGGAGCTCTGGAGAATGCGGGCATCGGTTCCGCCACCTCTCGCATGCTAAGCGAGCGCTCTACCATCTGAGCTAATTCCCCGCTGCTTCCTGTGGCAGCACCGCCCTGTGCAGCGCCGGCTGCAGGTTCGCTCTGAACTTTGCATCCCTTTGGGTTCACTGATACCCTGTTCCAGGACAGAAGAAGCTGTTTCCATCGGATTGCTTGAGTGCGTCCAAACGTGGGGCCAGTGGCGCAATGGATAACGCGTCTGACTACGAATCAGAAGACTGTAGAGGTTCGACTCCTACCTGGCTCGACAGCATCTACAACCAACTCTCACTGTTTTCTTCTCATATCTGGCGACCAGCAGCACTACATCATAGTGTGCCTGACCAGGCATGGGAGGACCATCAAAGTCACCGCTACCACACTCCAATCTCATTCCATGATGATTATGAAACCAATGCACCAGTGTGACTGAGGTGCAACATACATTCAATGTCTTCATGGCTCCATCTGCTCATTCAATTCAACCTGTACCCGACTGCTGCCTCTCACCTGAAACGTAGTCAACAGAAATGCGCACTTGTATCACACCTTGTCGACACTGTTAATGTGTCATTGACACCCAATAACCTGACATGTTGCTTAATCCGTTTAATCTCAATTCTTTCATAATAAGACTCTGTTACAATAAGACACTTCCACAACACTACATTCATTTGAACAGATAATCACTTTTGAATACAGTGTGGAGTAGTGGTTTGGGCTCTGTACCCTGTAGCACAGCACGGTGTGTGCAATCTCTGGTACACTTACTACTCTTGAGCAAGGGACTTTAGCTAGATTGCACCAGTTAATGCCCACCCATGCCAATGGGTTAAGTGTAAGGAAAACAAAATGTGGTAATATCTCGTTAACATCTGTAAGTCACCCTGGCTATGGTGTCTGCTAAGAAATCGAATTAAAAAATACGTTGATATGAATCTCCATTGATTTATTTCTGTGTTCAACATGTATAATTCATGTATTTATTATTATCTTCTCTCTGCATTTATTTTTAATTCTGCCTTGGATTATCCTCCATACATGTCGCACAAATCAATGTACAATGCATTCTGGCCCTTCTCATCACTACAACAAGCAAAGGCAAAATATGAAAGAGAACGTGAGTTGAAAAGGTGAGGTGGTGTTTTTCTCTTTATATCTCTATTTACAGAGTAGACGAAATGCAGAGGAGGAAATATAAATAGAAAAGAAGAAAAAATGTCAACGAAGAACTGTAAATGCACAGAGGGAAATGTGAACATAAAATTGGTATTACATACGGACATACGTTTTTTCTTAGATCTATGTAAAAATGTAATATTTTATAGCATAGAGCGAAGTAATATGAACTGATACAGAATATTAGATGAAGTCTAAATACATCTGTTTGTTCAAAACAGAATACACTGTATTGTTCTTGTTGTGAATACATTGGGGTGGATATATTTACGAATGGTATGGTGGTTGTGATCAAGAAGTGAAAAATGATGACCCCTCGTATGCTTGTGAGGATCTCAGCAGGGCTGTCCTGCGGGCTGACGACGGGTCTGGTAGCAGATGAAGGAGCTCTGGAGAATGCGGGCATCGGTCCCGTCACCTCTCGCATGCTAAGCGAGCGCTCTACCATCTGAGCTAATTCCCCGCTGCTTCCTGTGGCAGCACCGCCCTGTGCAGCGCCGGCTGCAAGTTCGCTCTGAACTTTGCATCCCTTTGGGTTCACTGATACCCTGTTCCAGGACAGAAGAAGCTGTTTCCATCGGATTGCTTGAGTGCGTCCAACCGTGGGGCCAGTGGCGCAATGGATAACGCGTCTGACTACGAATCAGAAGACTGTAGGTTCGACTCCTACCTGGCTCGACAGCATCTACAACCAACTCTCACTGTTTTCTTCTCATATCTGGCGACCAGCAGCACTACATCATAGTGTGCCTGACCAGGCATGGGAGGACCATCAAAGTCACCGCTACCACACTCCAATCTCATTCCATGATGATTATCAAACCATTGCACCAGTGTGACTGAGGTGCAACATACATTCAATGTGTTCATGGCTCCATCTGCTCATTCAATTCAACCTGTACCCGACTGCTGCCTCTCACCTGAAACGTAGTCAACAGAAATGCGCACTTGTATCACACCTTGTCGACACTGTTAATGTGTCATTGACACCCAATATCCTGACATGTTGCTTAATCCGTTTAATCTCAATTCTTTCATAATAAGACTCTGTTACAATAAGACACTTCCACAACACTACATTCATTTGAATAGACAATCACTTTTGAATACAGTGTGGAGTAGTGGTTTGGGCTCTGTACCCTGTAGCACAGCACGGTGTGTGCAATCTCTGGTACACTTACTACTCTTGAGCAAGGGACTTTAGCTAGATTGCACCAGTTAATGCCCACCCATGCCAATGGGTTAAGTGTAAGGAAAACAAAATGTGGTAATATCTCGTTAACATCTGTAAGTCACCCTGGCTATGGTGTCTGCTAAGAAATCGAATTAAAAAATACGTTGATATGAATCTCCATTGATTTATTTCTGTGTTCAACATGTATAATTCATGTATTTATTATTATCTTCTCTCTGCATTTATTTTTAATTCTGCCTTGGATTATCCTCCATACATGTCGCACAAATGAATGTACAATGCATTCTGGCCCTTCTCATCACTACAACAAGCAAAGGCAAAATATGAAAGAGAACGTGAGTTGAAAAGGTGAGGTGGTGTTTTTCTCTTTATATCTCTATTTACAGAGTAGACGAAATGCAGAGGAGGAAATATAAATAGAAAAGAAGAAAAAATGTCAACGAAGAACTGTAAAGGCACAGAGGGAAATGTGAACATAAAATTGGTATTACATACGGACATACGTTTTTTCTTAGATCTATGTAAAAATGTAATATTTTATAGCATAGAGCGAAGTAATATGAACTGATACAGAATATTAGATGAAGTCTAAATACATCTGTTTGTTCAAAACAGAATACACTGTATTGTTCTTGTTGTGAATACATTGGGGTGGATATATTTACGAATGGTATGGTGGTTGTGATCAAGAAGTGAAAAATGACGACCCCTCGTATGCTTGTGAGGATCTCAGCAGGGCTGTCCTGCGGGCTGAAGACGGGTCTGGTAGCAGATGAAGGAGCTCTGGAGAATGCGGGCATCGGTCCCGCCACCTCTCGCATGCTAAGCGAGCGCTCTACCATCTGAGCTAATTCCCCGCTGCTTCCTGTGGCAGCACCGCCCTGTGCAGCGCCGGCTGCAGGTTCGCTCTGAACTTTGCATCCCTTTGGGTTCACTGATACCCTGTTCCAGGACAGAAGAAGCTGTTTCCATCGGATTGCTTGAGTGCGTCCAAACGTGGGGCCAGTGGCGCAATGGATAACGCGTCTGACTACGAATCAGAAGACTGTAGGTTCGACTCCTACCTGGCTCGACAGCATCTACAACCAACTCTCACTGTTTTCTTCTCATATCTGGCGACCAGCAACACTACATCATAGTGTGCCGGACCAGGCATGGGAGGACCATCAAAGTCACCGCTACCACACTCCAATCTCATTCCATGATGATTATCAAACCATTGCACCAGTGTGACTGAGGTGCAACATACATTCAATGTGTTCATGGCTCCATCTGCTCATTCAATTCAACCTGTACCCGACTGCTGCCTCTCACCTGAAACGTAGTCAACAGAAATGCGCACTTGTATCACACCTTGTCGACACTGTTAATGTGTCATTGACACCCAATATCCTGACATGTTGCTTAATCCGTTTAATCTCAATTCTTTCATAATAAGACTCTGTTACAATAAGACACTTCCACAACACTACATTCATTTGAATAGACAATCACTTTTGAATACAGTGTGGAGTAGTGGTTTGGGCTCTGTACCCTGTAGCACAGCACGGTGTGTGCAATCTCTGGTACACTTACTACTCTTGAGCAAGGGACTTTAGCTAGATTGCACCAGTTAATGCCCACCCATGCCAATGGGTTAAGTGTAAGGAAAACAAAATGTGGTAATATCTCGTTAACATCTGTAAGTCACCCTGGCTATGGTGTCTGCTAAGAAATCGAATTAAAAAATACGTTGATATGAATCTCCATTGATTTATTTCTGTGTTCAACATGTATAATTCATGTATTTATTATTATCTTCTCTCTGCATTTATTTTTAATTCTGCCTTGGATTATCCTCCATACATGTCGCACAAATGAATGTACAATGCATTCTGGCCCTTCTCATCACTACAACAAGCAAAGGCAAAATATGAAAGAGAACGTGAGTTGAAAAGGTGAGGTGGTGTTTTTCTCTTTATATCTCTATTTACAGAGTAGACGAAATGCAGAGGAGGAAATATAAATAGAAAAGAAGAAAAAATGTCAACGAAGAACTGTAAATGCACAGAGGGAAATGTGAACATAAAATTGGTATTACATACGGACATACGTTTTTTCTTAGATCTATGTAAAAATGTAATATTTTATAGCATAGAGCGAAGTAATATGAACTGATACAGAATATTAGATGAAGTCTAAATACATCTGTTTGTTCAAAACAGAATACACTGTATTGTTCTTGTTGTGAATACATTGGGGTGGATATATTTACGAATGGTATGGTGGTTGTGATCAAGAAGTGAAAAATGACGACCCCTCGTATGCTTGTGAGGATCTCAGCAGGGCTGTCCTGCGGGCTGAAGACGGGTCTGGTAGCAGATGAAGGAGCTCTGGAGAATGCGGGCATCGGTCCCGCCACCTCTCGCATGCTAAGCGAGCGCTCTACCATCTGAGCTAATTCCCCGCTGCTTCCTGTGGCAGCACCGCCCTGTGCAGCGCCGGCTGCAGGTTCGCTCTGAACTTTGCATCCCTTTGGGTTCACTGATACCCTGTTCCAGGACAGAAGAAGCTGTTTCCATCGGATTGCTTGAGTGCGTCCAAACGTGGGGCCAGTGGCGCAATGGATAACGCGTCTGACTACGAATCAGAAGACTGTAGGTTCGACTCCTACCTGGCTCGACAGCATCTACAACCAACTCTCACTGTTTTCTTCTCATATCTGGCGACCAGCAACACTACATCATAGTGTGCCGGACCAGGCATGGGAGGACCATCAAAGTCACCGCTACCACACTCCAATCTCATTCCATGATGATTATCAAACCATTGCACCAGTGTGACTGAGGTGCAACATACATTCAATGTGTTCATGGCTCCATCTGCTCATTCAATTCAACCTGTTCCCGACTGCTGCCTCTCACCTGAAACGTAGTCAACAGAAATGCGCACTTGTATCACACCTTGTCGACACTGTTAATGTGTCATTGACACCCAATATCCTGACATGTTGCTTAATCCGTTTAATCTCAATTCTTTCATAATAAGACTCTGTTACAATAAGACACTTCCACAACACTACATTCATTTGAATAGACAATCACTTTTGAATACAGTGTGGAGTAGTGGTTTGGGCTCTGTACCCTGTAGCACAGCACGGTGTGTGCAATCTCTGGTACACTTACTACTCTTGAGCAAGGGACTTTAGCTAGATTGCACCAGTTAATGCCCACCCATGCCAATGGGTTAAGTGTAAGGAAAACAAAATGTGGTAATATCTCGTTAACATCTGTAAGTCACCCTGGCTATGGTGTCTGCTAAGAAATCGAATTAAAAAATACGTTGATATGAATCTCCATTGATTTATTTCTGTGTTCAACATGTATAATTCATGTATTTATTATTATCTTCTCTCTGCATTTATTTTTAATTCTGCCTTGGATTATCCTCCATACATGTCGCACAAATGAATGTACAATGCATTCTGGCCCTTCTCATCACTACAACAAGCAAAGGCAAAATATGAAAGAGAACGTGAGTTGAAAAGGTGAGGTGGTGTTTTTCTCTTTATATCTCTATTTACAGAGTAGACGAAATGCAGAGGAGGAAATATAAATAGAAAAGAAGAAAAAATGTCAACGAAGAACTGTAAATGCACAGAGGGAAATGTGAACATAAAATTGGTATTACATACGGACATACGTTTTTTCTTAGATCTATGTAAAAATGTAATATTTTATAGCATAGAGCGAAGTAATATGAACTGATACAGAATATTAGATGAAGTCTAAATACATCTGTTTGTTCAAAACAGAATACACTGTATTGTTCTTGTTGTGAATACATTGGGGTGGATATATTTACGAATGGTATGGTGGTTGTGATCAAGAAGTGAAAAATGACGACCCCTCGTATGCTTGTGAGGATCTCAGCAGGGCTGTCCTGCGGGCTGAAGACGGGTCTGGTAGCAGATGAAGGAGCTCTGGAGAATGCGGGCATCGGTCCCGCCACCTCTCGCATGCTAAGCGAGCGCTCTACCATCTGAGCTAATTCCCCGCTGCTTCCTGTGGCAGCACCGCCCTGTGCAGCGCCGGCTGCAGGTTCGCTCTGAACTTTGCATCCCTTTGGGTTCACTGATACCCTGTTCCAGGACAGAAGAAGCTGTTTCCATCGGATTGCTTGAGTGCGTCCAAACGTGGGGCCAGTGGCGCAATGGATAACGCGTCTGACTACGAATCAGAAGACTGTAGGTTCGACTCCTACCTGGCTCGACAGCATCTACAACCAACTCTCACTGTTTTCTTCTCATATCTGGCGACCAGCAACACTACATCATAGTGTGCCGGACCAGGCATGGGAGGACCATCAAAGTCACCGCTACCACACTCCAATCTCATTCCATGATGATTATCAAACCATTGCACCAGTGTGACTGAGGTGCAACATACATTCAATGTGTTCATGGCTCCATCTGCTCATTCAATTCAACCTGTACCCGACTGCTGCCTCTCACCTGAAACGTAGTCAACAGAAATGCGCACTTGTATCACACCTTGTCGACACTGTTAATGTGTCATTGACACCCAATATCCTGACATGTTGCTTAATCCGTTTAATCTCAATTCTTTCATAATAAGACTCTGTTACAATAAGACACTTCCACAACACTACATTCATTTGAATAGACAATCACTTTTGAATACAGTGTGGAGTAGTGGTTTGGGCTCTGTACCCTGTAGCACAGCACGGTGTGTGCAATCTCTGGTACACTTACTACTCTTGAGCAAGGGACTTTAGCTAGATTGCACCAGTTAATGCCCACCCATGCCAATGGGTTAAGTGTAAGGAAAACAAAATGTGGTAATATCTCGTTAACATCTGTAAGTCACCCTGGCTATGGTGTCTGCTAAGAAATCGAATTAAAAAATACGTTGATATGAATCTCCATTGATTTATTTCTGTGTTCAACATGTATAATTCATGTATTTATTATTATCTTCTCTCTGCATTTATTTTTAATTCTGCCTTGGATTATCCTCCATACATGTCGCACAAATGAATGTACAATGCATTCTGGCCCTTCTCATCACTACAACAAGCAAAGGCAAAATATGAAAGAGAACGTGAGTTGAAAAGGTGAGGTGGTGTTTTTCTCTTTATATCTCTATTTACAGAGTAGACGAAATGCAGAGGAGGAAATATAAATAGAAAAGAAGAAAAAATGTCAACGAAGAACTGTAAATGCACAGAGGGAAATGTGAACATAAAATTGGTATTACATACGGACATACGTTTTTTCTTAGATCTATGTAAAAATGTAATATTTTATAGCATAGAGCGAAGTAATATGAACTGATACAGAATATTAGATGAAGTCTAAATACATCTGTTTGTTCAAAACAGAATACACTGTATTGTTCTTGTTGTGAATACATTGGGGTGGATATATTTACGAATGGTATGGTGGTTGTGATCAAGAAGTGAAAAATGACGACCCCTCGTATGCTTGTGAGGATCTCAGCAGGGCTGTCCTGCGGGCTGAAGACGGGTCTGGTAGCAGATGAAGGAGCTCTGGAGAATGCGGGCATCGGTCCCGCCACCTCTCGCATGCTAAGCGAGCGCTCTACCATCTGAGCTAATTCCCCGCTGCTTCCTGTGGCAGCACCGCCCTGTGCAGCGCCGGCTGCAGGTTCGCTCTGAACTTTGCATCCCTTTGGGTTCACTGATACCCTGTTCCAGGACAGAAGAAGCTGTTTCCATCGGATTGCTTGAGTGCGTCCAAACGTGGGGCCAGTGGCGCAATGGATAACGCGTCTGACTACGAATCAGAAGACTGTAGGTTCGACTCCTACCTGGCTCGACAGCATCTACAACCAACTCTCACTGTTTTCTTCTCATATCTGGCGACCAGCAACACTACATCATAGTGTGCCGGACCAGGCATGGGAGGACCATCAAAGTCACCGCTACCACACTCCAATCTCATTCCATGATGATTATCAAACCATTGCACCAGTGTGACTGAGGTGCAACATACATTCAATGTGTTCATGGCTCCATCTGCTCATTCAATTCAACCTGTACCCGACTGCTGCCTCTCACCTGAAACGTAGTCAACAGAAATGCGCACTTGTATCACACCTTGTCGACACTGTTAATGTGTCATTGACACCCAATATCCTGACATGTTGCTTAATCCGTTTAATCTCAATTCTTTCATAATAAGACTCTGTTACAATAAGACACTTCCACAACACTACATTCATTTGAATAGACAATCACTTTTGAATACAGTGTGGAGTAGTGGTTTGGGCTCTGTACCCTGTAGCACAGCACGGTGTGTGCAATCTCTGGTACACTTACTACTCTTGAGCAAGGGACTTTAGCTAGATTGCACCAGTTAATGCCCACCCATGCCAATGGGTTAAGTGTAAGGAAAACAAAATGTGGTAATATCTCGTTAACATCTGTAAGTCACCCTGGCTATGGTGTCTGCTAAGAAATCGAATTAAAAAATACGTTGATATGAATCTCCATTGATTTATTTCTGTGTTCAACATGTATAATTCATGTATTTATTATTATCTTCTCTCTGCATTTATTTTTAATTCTGCCTTGGATTATCCTCCATACATGTCGCACAAATGAATGTACAATGCATTCTGGCCCTTCTCATCACTACAACAAGCAAAGGCAAAATATGAAAGAGAACGTGAGTTGAAAAGGTGAGGTGGTGTTTTTCTCTTTATATCTCTATTTACAGAGTAGACGAAATGCAGAGGAGGAAATATAAATAGAAAAGAAGAAAAAATGTCAACGAAGAACTGTAAAGGCACAGAGGGAAATGTGAACATAAAATTGGTATTACATACGGACATACGTTTTTTCTTAGATCTATGTAAAAATGTAATATTTTATAGCATAGAGCGAAGTAATATGAACTGATACAGAATATTAGATGAAGTCTAAATACATCTGTTTGTTCAAAACAGAATACACTGTATTGTTCTTGTTGTGAATACATTGGGGTGGATATATTTACGAATGGTATGGTGGTTGTGATCAAGAAGTGAAAAATGACGACCCCTCGTATGCTTGTGAGGATCTCAGCAGGGCTGTCCTGCGGGCTGAAGACGGGTCTGGTAGCAGATGAAGGAGCTCTGGAGAATGCGGGCATCGGTCCCGCCACCTCTCGCATGCTAAGCGAGCGCTCTACCATCTGAGCTAATTCCCCGCTGCTTCCTGTGGCAGCACCGCCCTGTGCAGCGCCGGCTGCAGGTTCGCTCTGAACTTTGCATCCCTTTGGGTTCACTGATACCCTGTTCCAGGACAGAAGAAGCTGTTTCCATCGGATTGCTTGAGTGCGTCCAAACGTGGGGCCAGTGGCGCAATGGATAACGCGTCTGACTACGAATCAGAAGACTGTAGGTTCGACTCCTACCTGGCTCGACAGCATCTACAACCAACTCTCACTGTTTTCTTCTCATATCTGGCGACCAGCAGCACTACATCATAGTGTGCCGGACCAGGCATGGGAGGACCATCAAAGTCACCGCTACCACACTCCAATCTCATTCCATGATGATTATCAAACCATTGCACCAGTGTGACTGAGGTGCAACATACATTCAATGTGTTCATGGCTCCATCTGCTCATTCAATTCAACCTGTACCCGACTGCTGCCTCTCACCTGAAACGTAGTCAACAGAAATGCGCACTTGTATCACACCTTGTCGACACTGTTAATGTGTCATTGACACCCAATATCCTGACATGTTGCTTAATCCGTTTAATCTCAATTCTTTCATAATAAGACTCTGTTACAATAAGACACTTCCACAACACTACATTCATTTGAATAGACAATCACTTTTGAATACAGTGTGGAGTAGTGGTTTGGGCTCTGTACCCTGTAGCACAGCACGGTGTGTGCAATCTCTGGTACACTTACTACTCTTGAGCAAGGGACTTTAGCTAGATTGCACCAGTTAATGCCCACCCATGCCAATGGGTTAAGTGTAAGGAAAACAAAATGTGGTAATATCTCGTTAACATCTGTAAGTCACCCTGGCTATGGTGTCTGCTAAGAAATCGAATTAAAAAATACGTTGATATGAATCTCCATTGATTTATTTCTGTGTTCAACATGTATAATTCATGTATTTATTATTATCTTCTCTCTGCATTTATTTTTAATTCTGCCTTGGATTATCCTCCATACATGTCGCACAAATGAATGTACAATGCATTCTGGCCCTTCTCATCACTACAACAAGCAAAGGCAAAATATGAAAGAGAACGTGAGTTGAAAAGGTGAGGTGGTGTTTTTCTCTTTATATCTCTATTTACAGAGTAGACGAAATGCAGAGGAGGAAATATAAATAGAAAAGAAGAAAAAATGTCAACGAAGAACTGTAAAGGCACAGAGGGAAATGTGAACATAAAATTGGTATTACATACGGACATACGTTTTTTCTTAGATCTATGTAAAAATGTAATATTTTATAGCATAGAGCGAAGTAATATGAACTGATACAGAATATTAGATGAAGTCTAAATACATCTGTTTGTTCAAAACAGAATACACTGTATTGTTCTTGTTGTGAATACATTGGGGTGGATATATTTACGAATGGTATGGTGGTTGTGATCAAGAAGTGAAAAATGACGACCCCTCGTATGCTTGTGAGGATCTCAGCAGGGCTGTCCTGCGGGCTGAAGACGGGTCTGGTAGCAGATGAAGGAGCTCTGGAGAATGCGGGCATCGGTCCCGCCACCTCTCGCATGCTAAGCGAGCGCTCTACCATCTGAGCTAATTCCCCGCTGCTTCCTGTGGCAGCACCGCCCTGTGCAGCGCCGGCTGCAGGTTCGCTCTGAACTTTGCATCCCTTTGGGTTCACTGATACCCTGTTCCAGGACAGAAGAAGCTGTTTCCATCGGATTGCTTGAGTGCGTCCAAACGTGGGGCCAGTGGCGCAATGGATAACGCGTCTGACTACGAATCAGAAGACTGTAGGTTCGACTCCTACCTGGCTCGACAGCATCTACAACCAACTCTCACTGTTTTCTTCTCATATCTGGCGACCAGCAACACTACATCATAGTGTGCCGGACCAGGCATGGGAGGACCATCAAAGTCACCGCTACCACACTCCAATCTCATTCCATGATGATTATCAAACCATTGCACCAGTGTGACTGAGGTGCAACATACATTCAATGTGTTCATGGCTCCATCTGCTCATTCAATTCAACCTGTACCCGACTGCTGCCTCTCACCTGAAACGTAGTCAACAGAAATGCGCACTTGTATCACACCTTGTCGACACTGTTAATGTGTCATTGACACCCAATATCCTGACATGTTGCTTAATCCGTTTAATCTCAATTCTTTCATAATAAGACTCTGTTACAATAAGACACTTCCACAACACTACATTCATTTGAATAGACAATCACTTTTGAATACAGTGTGGAGTAGTGGTTTGGGCTCTGTACCCTGTAGCACAGCACGGTGTGTGCAATCTCTGGTACACTTACTACTCTTGAGCAAGGGACTTTAGCTAGATTGCACCAGTTAATGCCCACCCATGCCAATGGGTTAAGTGTAAGGAAAACAAAATGTGGTAATATCTCGTTAACATCTGTAAGTCACCCTGGCTATGGTGTCTGCTAAGAAATCGAATTAAAAAATACGTTGATATGAATCTCCATTGATTTATTTCTGTGTTCAACATGTATAATTCATGTATTTATTATTATCTTCTCTCTGCATTTATTTTTAATTCTGCCTTGGATTATCCTCCATACATGTCGCACAAATGAATGTACAATGCATTCTGGCCCTTCTCATCACTACAACAAGCAAAGGCAAAATATGAAAGAGAACGTGAGTTGAAAAGGTGAGGTGGTGTTTTTCTCTTTATATCTCTATTTACAGAGTAGACGAAATGCAGAGGAGGAAATATAAATAGAAAAGAAGAAAAAATGTCAACGAAGAACTGTAAAGGCACAGAGGGAAATGTGAACATAAAATTGGTATTACATACGGACATACGTTTTTTCTTAGATCTATGTAAAAATGTAATATTTTATAGCATAGAGCGAAGTAATATGAACTGATACAGAATATTAGATGAAGTCTAAATACATCTGTTTGTTCAAAACAGAATACACTGTATTGTTCTTGTTGTGAATACATTGGGGTGGATATATTTACGAATGGTATGGTGGTTGTGATCAAGAAGTGAAAAATGACGACCCCTCGTATGCTTGTGAGGATCTCAGCAGGGCTGTCCTGCGGGCTGAAGACGGGTCTGGTAGCAGATGAAGGAGCTCTGGAGAATGCGGGCATCGGTCCCGCCACCTCTCGCATGCTAAGCGAGCGCTCTACCATCTGAGCTAATTCCCCGCTGCTTCCTGTGGCAGCACCGCCCTGTGCAGCGCCGGCTGCAGGTTCGCTCTGAACTTTGCATCCCTTTGGGTTCACTGATACCCTGTTCCAGGACAGAAGAAGCTGTTTCCATCGGATTGCTTGAGTGCGTCCAAACGTGGGGCCAGTGGCGCAATGGATAACGCGTCTGACTACGAATCAGAAGACTGTAGGTTCGACTCCTACCTGGCTCGACAGCATCTACAACCAACTCTCACTGTTTTCTTCTCATATCTGGCGACCAGCAGCACTACATCATAGTGTGCCGGACCAGGCATGGGAGGACCATCAAAGTCACCGCTACCACACTCCAATCTCATTCCATGATGATTATCAAACCATTGCACCAGTGTGACTGAGGTGCAACATACATTCAATGTGTTCATGGCTCCATCTGCTCATTCAATTCAACCTGTACCCGACTGCTGCCTCTCACCTGAAACGTAGTCAACAGAAATGCGCACTTGTATCACACCTTGTCGACACTGTTAATGTGTCATTGACACCCAATATCCTGACATGTTGCTTAATCCGTTTAATCTCAATTCTTTCATAATAAGACTCTGTTACAATAAGACACTTCCACAACACTACATTCATTTGAATAGACAATCACTTTTGAATACAGTGTGGAGTAGTGGTTTGGGCTCTGTACCCTGTAGCACAGCACGGTGTGTGCAATCTCTGGTACACTTACTACTCTTGAGCAAGGGACTTTAGCTAGATTGCACCAGTTAATGCCCACCCATGCCAATGGGTTAAGTGTAAGGAAAACAAAATGTGGTAATATCTCGTTAACATCTGTAAGTCACCCTGGCTATGGTGTCTGCTAAGAAATCGAATTAAAAAATACGTTGATATGAATCTCCATTGATTTATTTCTGTGTTCAACATGTATAATTCATGTATTTATTATTATCTTCTCTCTGCATTTATTTTTAATTCTGCCTTGGATTATCCTCCATACATGTCGCACAAATGAATGTACAATGCATTCTGGCCCTTCTCATCACTACAACAAGCAAAGGCAAAATATGAAAGAGAACGTGAGTTGAAAAGGTGAGGTGGTGTTTTTCTCTTTATATCTCTATTTACAGAGTAGACGAAATGCAGAGGAGGAAATATAAATAGAAAAGAAGAAAAAATGTCAACGAAGAACTGTAAATGCACAGAGGGAAATGTGAACATAAAATTGGTATTACATACGGACATACGATTTTTCTTAGATCTATGTAAAAATGTAATATTTTATAGCATAGAGCGAAGTAATATGAACTGATACAGAATATTAGATGAAGTCTAAATACATCTGTTTGTTCAAAACAGAATACACTGTATTGTTCTTGTTGTGAATACATTGGGGTGGATATATTTACGAATGGTATGGTGGTTGTGATCAAGAAGTGAAAAATGACGACCCCTCGTATGCTTGTGAGGATCTCAGCAGGGCTGTCCTGCGGGCTGAAGACGGGTCTGGTAGCAGATGAAGGAGCTCTGGAGAATGCGGGCATCGGTCCCGCCACCTCTCGCATGCTAAGCGAGCGCTCTACCATCTGAGCTAATTCCCCGCTGCTTCCTGTGGCAGCACCGCCCTGTGCAGCGCCGGCTGCAGGTTCGCTCTGAACTTTGCATCCCTTTGGGTTCACTGATACCCTGTTCCAGGACAGAAGAAGCTGTTTCCATCGGATTGCTTGAGTGCGTCCAAACGTGGGGCCAGTGGCGCAATGGATAACGCGTCTGACTACGAATCAGAAGACTGTAGGTTCGACTCCTACCTGGCTCGACAGCATCTACAACCAACTCTCACTGTTTTCTTCTCATATCTGGCGACCAGCAGCACTACATCATAGTGTGCCGGACCAGGCATGGGAGGACCATCAAAGTCACCGCTACCACACTCCAATCTCATTCCATGATGATTATCAAACCATTGCACCAGTGTGACTGAGGTGCAACATACATTCAATGTGTTCATGGCTCCATCTGCTCATTCAATTCAACCTGTACCCGACTGCTGCCTCTCACCTGAAACGTAGTCAACAGAAATGCGCACTTGTATCACACCTTGTCGACACTGTTAATGTGTCATTGACACCCAATATCCTGACATGTTGCTTAATCCGTTTAATCTCAATTCTTTCATAATAAGACTCTGTTACAATAAGACACTTCCACAACACTACATTCATTTGAATAGACAATCACTTTTGAATACAGTGTGGAGTAGTGGTTTGGGCTCTGTACCCTGTAGCACAGCACGGTGTGTGCAATCTCTGGTACACTTACTACTCTTGAGCAAGGGACTTTAGCTAGATTGCACCAGTTAATGCCCACCCATGCCAATGGGTTAAGTGTAAGGAAAACAAAATGTGGTAATATCTCGTTAACATCTGTAAGTCACCCTGGCTATGGTGTCTGCTAAGAAATCGAATTAAAAAATACGTTGATATGAATCTCCATTGATTTATTTCTGTGTTCAACATGTATAATTCATGTATTTATTATTATCTTCTCTCTGCATTTATTTTTAATTCTGCCTTGGATTATCCTCCATACATGTCGCACAAATGAATGTACAATGCATTCTGGCCCTTCTCATCACTACAACAAGCAAAGGCAAAATATGAAAGAGAACGTGAGTTGAAAAGGTGAGGTGGTGTTTTTCTCTTTATATCTCTATTTACAGAGTAGACGAAATGCAGAGGAGGAAATATAAATAGAAAAGAAGAAAAAATGTCAACGAAGAACTGTAAAGGCACAGAGGGAAATGTGAACATAAAATTGGTATTACATACGGACATACGTTTTTTCTTAGATCTATGTAAAAATGTAATATTTTATAGCATAGAGCGAAGTAATATGAACTGATACAGAATATTAGATGAAGTCTAAATACATCTGTTTGTTCAAAACAGAATACACTGTATTGTTCTTGTTGTGAATACATTGGGGTGGATATATTTACGAATGGTATGGTGGTTGTGATCAAGAAGTGAAAAATGACGACCCCTCGTATGCTTGTGAGGATCTCAGCAGGGCTGTCCTGCGGGCTGAAGACGGGTCTGGTAGCAGATGAAGGAGCTCTGGAGAATGCGGGCATCGGTCCCGCCACCTCTCGCATGCTAAGCGAGCGCTCTACCATCTGAGCTAATTCCCCGCTGCTTCCTGTGGCAGCACCGCCCTGTGCAGCGCCGGCTGCAGGTTCGCTCTGAACTTTGCATCAATATGGGTGCACTGATACCCTGTTCCAGGACAGAAGAAGCTGTTTCCATCGGATTGCTTGAGTGCGTCCAAACGTGGGGCCAGTGGCGCAATGGATAACGCGTCTGACTACGAATCAGAAGACTGTAGGTTCGACTCCTACCTGGCTCGACAGCATCTACACCCAACTCTCACTGTTTTCTTCTCATATCTGGCGACCAGCAGCACTACATCATAGTGTGCCGGACCAGGCATGGGAGGACCATCAAAGTCACCGCTACCACACTCCAATCTCATTCCATGATGATTATCAAACCATTGCACCAGTGTGACTGAGGTGCAACATACATTCAATGTGTTCATGGCTCCATCTGCTCATTCAATTCAACCTGTACCCGACTGCTGCCTCTCACCTGAACCGTAGTCAACAGAAATGCGCACTTGTATCACACCTTGTCGACACTGTTAATGTGTCATTGACACCCAATAACCTGACATGTTGCTTAATCCGTTTAATCTCAATTCTTTCATAATAAGACTCTGTTACAATAAGACACTTCCACAACACTACATTCATTTGAATAGACAATCACTTTTGAATACAGTGTGGAGTAGTGGTTTGGGCTCTGTACCCTGTAGCACAGCACGGTGTGTGCAATCTCTGGTACACTTACTACTCTTGAGCAAGGGACTTTAGCTAGATTGCACCAGTTAATGCCCACCCATGCCAATGGGTTAAGTGTAAGGAAAACAAAATGTGGTAATATCTCGTTAACATCTGTAAGTCACCCTGGCTATGGTGTCTGCTAAGAAATCGAATTAAAAAATACGTTGATATGAATCTCCATTGATTTATTTCTGTGTTCAACATGTATAATTCATGTATTTATTATTATCTTCTCTCTGCATTTATTTTTAATTCTGCCTTGGATTATCCTCCATACATGATAGCCTGTCGCACAAATGAATGTACAATGCATTCTGGCCCTTTTTATCACTACAACAAGTAAAGCCAAAATATGAAAGAGAACGTGAGTTGAAAAGGTGAGGTGGTGTTTTTCTCTTTATATCTCTATTTACAGAGTAGACGAAATGCAGAGGAGGAAATATAAATAGAAAAGAAGAAAGAATGTCAACGAAGAACTGTAAATGCACAGAGGGAAATGTGAACATAAAATTGGTATTACATACGGACATACGTTTTTTCTTAGATCTATGTAAAAATGTAATATTTTATAGCATAGAGCGAAGTAATATGAACTGATACAGAATATTTGATGAAGTCTAAATACATCTGTTTGTTCAAAACAGAATACACTGTATTGTTCTTGTTGTGAATACATTGGGGTGGATATATTTACGAATGGTATGGTGGTTGTGATCAAGAAGTGAAAAACGACGACCCCTCGTATGCTTGTGAGGATCTCAGCAGGGCTGTCCTGCAGGCTGAAGACGGGTCTGGTAACAGATGAAGGAGCTCTGGAGAATGCGGGCATCGGTCCCGCCACCTATCGCATGCTAAGCGAGCGCTCTACCATCTGAGCTAATACCCTGTTCCAGGACAGAAGAAGCTGTTTCCATCGGATTGCTTGAGTGCGTCCAAACGTGGGGCCAGTGGCGCAATGGATAACGCGTCTGACTTCGAATCAGAAGACTGTAGGTTCGACTCCTACCTGGCTCGACAGCATCTACACCCAACTCTCGCTGTTTTCTTCTCATATCTGGCGACCAGCAGCACTACATCATAGTGTGCCGGACCAGGCATGGGAGGACCATCAAAGTCACCGCTACCACACTCCAATCTCATTCCATGATGATTATCAAACCATTGCACCAGTGTGACTGAGGTGCAACATACATTCAATGTGTTCATGGCTCCATCTGCTCATTCAATTCAACCTGTACCCGACTGCTGCCTCTCACCTGAACCGTAGTCAACAGAAATGCGCACTTGTATCACACCTTGTCGACACTGTTAATGTGTCATTGACACCCAATATCCTGACATGTTGCTTAATCCGTTTAATCTCAATTCTTTCATAATAAGACTCTGTTACAATAAGACACTTCCACAACACTACATTCATTTGAATAGACAATCACTTTTGAATACAGTGTGGAGTAGTGGTTTGGGCTCTGTACCCTGTCGCACAGCACGGTGTGTGCAATCTCTGGTACACTTACTACTCTTGAGCAAGGGACTTTAGCTAGATTGCACCAGTTAATGCCCACCCATGCCAATGGGTTAAGTGTAAGGAAAACAAAATGTGGTAATATCTCGTTAACATCTGTAAGTCACCCTGGCTTTGGTGTCTGCTAAGAAATCGAATTAAAAAATACGTTGATATGAATCTCCATTGATTTATTTCTGTGTTCAACATGTATAATTCATGTATTTATTATTATCTTCTCTCTGCATTTATTTTTAATTCTGCCTTGGATTATCCTACATACATGTCGCACAAGTGAATGTACAATGCATTCTGGCCCTTCTCATCACTACAACAAGCAAAGCCAAAATATGAAAGAGAAAGTGAGTTGAAAAGGTGAGGTGGTGTTTTTCTCTTTATATCTCTATTTACAGAGTAGACGAAATGCAGAGGAGGAAATATAAATAGAAAAGAAGAAAAAATGTCAACGAAGAACTGTAAATGCACAGAGGGAAATGTGAACATAAAATTGGTATTACATACGGACATACGTTTTTTCTTAGATCTATGTAAAAATGTAATATTTTATAGCATAGAGCGAAGTAATATGAACTGATACAGAATATTTGATGAAGTCTAAATACATCTGTTTGTTCAAAACAGAATACACTGTATTGTTCTTGTTGTGAATACATTGGGGTGGATATATTTACGAATGGTATGGTGGTTGTGATCAAGAAGTGAAAAATGACGACCCCTCGTATGCTTGTGAGGATCTCAGCAGGGCTGTCCTGCGGGCTGAAGACGGGTCTGATAGCAGATGAAGGAGCTCTGGAGAATGCGGGCATCGGTCCCGCCACCTCTCGCATGCTAAGCGAGCGCTCTACCATCTGAGCTAATTCCCCGCTGCTTCCTGTGGCAGCACCGCCCTGTGCAGCGCCGGCTGCAGGTTCGCTCTGAACTTTGCATCCCTTTGGGTTCACTGATACCCTGTTCCAGGACAGAAGAAGCTGTTTCCATCGGATTGCTTGAGTGCGTCCAAACGTGGGGCCAGTGGCGCAATGGATAACGCGTCTGACTACGAATCAGAAGACTGTAGGTTCGACTCCTACCTGGCTCGACAGCATCTACAACCAACTCTCACTGTTTTCTTCTCATATCTGGCGACCAGCAGCACTACATCATAGTGTGCCGGACCAGGCATGGGAGGACCATCAAAGTCACCGCTACCACACTCCAATCTCATTCCATGATGATTATCAAACCATTGCACCAGTGTGACTGAGGTGCAACATACATTCAATGTGTTCATGGCTCCATCTGCTCATTCAATTCAACCTGTACCCGACTGCTGCCTCTCACCTGAACCGTAGTCAACAGAAATGCGCACTTGTATCACACCTTGTCGACACTGTTAATGTGTCATTGACACCCAATAACCTGACATGTTGCTTAATCCGTTTAATCTCAATTCTTTCATAATAAGACTCTGTTACAATAAGACACTTCCACAACACTACATTCATTTGAACAGATAATCACTTTTGAATACAGTGTGGAGTAGTGGTTTGGGCTCTGTACCCTGTAGCACAGCACGGTGTGTGCAATCTCTGGTACACTTACTACTCTTGAGCAAGGGACTTTAGCTAGATTGCACCAGTTAATGCCCACCCATGCCAATGGGTTAAGTGTAAGGAAAACAAAATGTGGTAATATCTCGTTAACATCTGTAAGTCACCCTGGCTATGGTGTCTGCTAAGAAATCGAATTAAAAAATACGTTGATATGAATCTCCATTGATTTATTTCTGTGTTCAACATGTATAATTCATGTATTTATTATTATCTTCTCTCTGCATTTATTTTTAATTCTGCCTTGGATTATCCTCCATACATGTCGCACAAATGAATGTACAATGCATTCTGGCCCTTCTCATCACTACAACAAGCAAAGGCAAAATATGAAAGAGAACGTGAGTTGAAAAGGTGAGGTGGTGTTTTTCTCTTTATATCTCTATTTACAGAGTAGACGAAATGCAGAGGAGGAAATATAAATAGAAAAGAAGAAAAAATGTCAACGAAGAACTGTAAATGCACAGAGGGAAATGTGAACATAAAATTGGTATTACATACGGACATACGTTTTTTCTTAGATCTATGTAAAAATGTAATATTTTATAGCATAGAGCGAAGTAATATGAACTGATACAGAATATTAGATGAAGTCTAAATACATCTGTTTGTTCAAAACAGAATACACTGTATTGTTCTTGTTGTGAATACATTGGGGTGGATATATTTACGAATGGTATGGTGGTTGTGATCAAGAAGTGAAAAATGATGACCCCTCGTATGCTTGTGAGGATCTCAGCAGGGCTGTCCTGCGGGCTGACGACGGGTCTGGTAGCAGATGAAGGAGCTCTGGAGAATGCGGGCATCGGTCCCGCCACCTCTCGCATGCTAAGCGAGCGCTCTACCATCTGAGCTAATTCCCCGCTGCTTCCTGTGGCAGCACCGCCCTGTGCAGCGCCGGCTGCAGGTTCGCTCTGAACTTTGCATCCCTTTGGGTTCACTGATACCCTGTTCCAGGACAGAAGAAGCTGTTTCCATCGGATTGCTTGAGTGCGTCCAAACGTGGGGCCAGTGGCGCAATGGATAACGCGTCTGACTACGAATCAGAAGACTGTAGGTTCGACTCCTACCTGGCTCGACAGCATCTACAACCAACTCTCACTGTTTTCTTCTCATATCTGGCGACCAGCAACACTACATCATAGTGTGCCTGACCAGGCATGGGAGGACCATCAAAGTCACCGCTACCACACTCCAATCTCATTCCATGATGATTATCAAACCATTGCACCAGTGTGACTGAGGTGCAACATACATTCAATGTGTTCATGGCTCCATCTGCTCATTCAATTCAACCTGTACCCGACTGCTGCCTCTCACCTGAAACGTAGTCAACAGAAATGCGCACTTGTATCACACCTTGTCGACACTGTTAATGTGTCATTGACACCCAATATCCTGACATGTTGCTTAATCCGTTTAATCTCAATTCTTTCATAATAAGACTCTGTTACAATAAGACACTTCCACAACACTACATTCATTTGAATAGACAATCACTTTTGAATACAGTGTGGAGTAGTGGTTTGGGCTCTGTACCCTGTAGCACAGCACGGTGTGTGCAATCTCTGGTACACTTACTACTCTTGAGCAAGGGACTTTAGCTAGATTGCACCAGTTAATGCCCACCCATGCCAATGGGTTAAGTGTAAGGAAAACAAAATGTGGTAATATCTCGTTAACATCTGTAAGTCACCCTGGCTATGGTGTCTGCTAAGAAATCGAATTAAAAAATACGTTGATATGAATCTCCATTGATTTATTTCTGTGTTCAACATGTATAATTCATGTATTTATTATTATCTTCTCTCTGCATTTATTTTTAATTCTGCCTTGGATTATCCTCCATACATGTCGCACAAATGAATGTACAATGCATTCTGGCCCTTCTCATCACTACAACAAGCAAAGGCAAAATATGAAAGAGAACGTGAGTTGAAAAGGTGAGGTGGTGTTTTTCTCTTTATATCTCTATTTACAGAGTAGACGAAATGCAGAGGAGGAAATATAAATAGAAAAGAAGAAAAAATGTCAACGAAGAACTGTAAAGGCACAGAGGGAAATGTGAACATAAAATTGGTATTACATACGGACATACGTTTTTTCTTAGATCTATGTAAAAATGTAATATTTTATAGCATAGAGCGAAGTAATATGAACTGATACAGAATATTAGATGAAGTCTAAATACATCTGTTTGTTCAAAACAGAATACACTGTATTGTTCTTGTTGTGAATACATTGGGGTGGATATATTTACGAATGGTATGGTGGTTGTGATCAAGAAGTGAAAAATGATGACCCCTCGTATGCTTGTGAGGATCTCAGCAGGGCTGTCCTGCGGGCTGAAGACGGGTCTGGTAGCAGATGAAGGAGCTCTGGAGAATGCGGGCATCGGTCCCGCCACCTCTCGCATGCTAAGCGAGCGCTCTACCATCTGAGCTAATTCCCCGCTGCTTCCTGTGGCAGCACCGCCCTGTGCAGCGCCGGCTGCAGGTTCGCTCTGAACTTTGCATCCCTTTGGGTTCACTGATACCCTGTTCCAGGACAGAAGAAGCTGTTTCCATCGGATTGCTTGAGTGCGTCCAAACGTGGGGCCAGTGGCGCAATGGATAACGCGTCTGACTACGAATCAGAAGACTGTAGGTTCGACTCCTACCTGGCTCGACAGCATCTACAACCAACTCTCACTGTTTTCTTCTCATATCTGGCGACCAGCAGCACTACATCATAGTGTGCCGGACCAGGCATGGGAGGACCATCAAAGTCACCGCTACCACACTCCAATCTCATTCCATGATGATTATCAAACCATTGCACCAGTGTGACTGAGGTGCAACATACATTCAATGTGTTCATGGCTCCATCTGCTCATTCAATTCAACCTGTACCCGACTGCTGCCTCTCACCTGAACCGTAGTCAACAGAAATGCGCACTTGTATCACACCTTGTCGACACTGTTAATGTGTCATTGACACCCAATAACCTGACATGTTGCTTAATCCGTTTAATCTCAATTCTTTCATAATAAGACTCTGTTACAATAAGACACTTCCACAACACTACATTCATTTGAACAGATAATCACTTTTGAATACAGTGTGGAGTAGTGGTTTGGGCTCTGTACCCTGTAGCACAGCACGGTGTGTGCAATCTCTGGTACACTTACTACTCTTGAGCAAGGGACTTTAGCTAGATTGCACCAGTTAATGCCCACCCATGCCAATGGGTTAAGTGTAAGGAAAACAAAATGTGGTAATATCTCGTTAACATCTGTAAGTCACCCTGGCTATGGTGTCTGCTAAGAAATCGAATTAAAAAATACGTTGATATGAATCTCCATTGATTTATTTCTGTGTTCAACATGTATAATTCATGTATTTATTATTATCTTCTCTCTGCATTTATTTTTTATTCTGCCTTGGATTATCCTCCATACATGTCGCACAAATGAATGTACAATGCATTCTGGCCCTTCTCATCACTACAACAAGCAAAGCCAAAATATGAAAGAGAACGTGAGTTGAAAAGGTGAGGTGGTGTTTTTCTCTTTATATCTCTATTTACAGAGTAGACGAAATGCAGAGGAGGAAATATAAATAGAAAAGAAGAAAAAATGTCAACGAAGAACTGTAAAGGCACAGAGGGAAATGTGAACATAAAATTGGTATTACATACGGACATACGTTTTTTCTTAGATCTATGTAAAAATGTAATATTTTATAGCATAGAGCGAAGTAATATGAACTGATACAGAATATTAGATGAAGTCTAAATACATCTGTTTGTTCAAAACAGAATACACTGTATTGTTCTTGTTGTGAATACATTGGGGTGGATATATTTACGAATGGTATGGTGGTTGTGATCAAGAAGTGAAAAATGACGACCCCTCGTATGCTTGTGAGGATCTCAGCAGGGCTGTCCTGCGGGCTGAAGACGGGTCTGGTAGCAGATGAAGGAGCTCTGGAGAATGCGGGCATCGGTCCCGCCACCTCTCGCATGCTAAGCGAGCGCTCTACCATCTGAGCTAATTCCCCGCTGCTTCCTGTGGCAGCACCGCCCTGTGCAGCGCCGGCTGCAGGTTCGCTCTGAACTTTGCATCCCTTTGGGTTCACTGATACCCTGTTCCAGGACAGAAGAAGCTGTTTCCATCGGATTGCTTGAGTGCGTCCAAACGTGGGGCCAGTGGCGCAATGGATAACGCGTCTGACTACGAATCAGAAGACTGTAGGTTCGACTCCTACCTGGCTCGACAGCATCTACAACCAACTCTCACTGTTTTCTTCTCATATCTGGCGACCAGCAGCACTACATCATAGTGTGCCGGACCAGGCATGGGAGGACCATCAAAGTCACCGCTACCACACTCCAATCTCATTCCATGATGATTATCAAACCATTGCACCAGTGTGACTGAGGTGCAACATACATTCAATGTGTTCATGGCTCCATCTGCTCATTCAATTCAACCTGTACCCGACTGCTGCCTCTCACCTGAAACGTAGTCAACAGAAATGCGCACTTGTATCACACCTTGTCGACACTGTTAATGTGTCATTGACACCCAATATCCTGACATGTTGCTTAATCCGTTTAATCTCAATTCTTTCATAATAAGACTCTGTTACAATAAGACACTTCCACAACACTACATTCATTTGAATAGACAATCACTTTTGAATACAGTGTGGAGTAGTGGTTTGGGCTCTGTACCCTGTAGCACAGCACGGTGTGTGCAATCTCTGGTACACTTACTACTCTTGAGCAAGGGACTTTAGCTAGATTGCACCAGTTAATGCCCACCCATGCCAATGGGTTAAGTGTAAGGAAAACAAAATGTGGTAATATCTCGTTAACATCTGTAAGTCACCCTGGCTATGGTGTCTGCTAAGAAATCGAATTAAAAAATACGTTGATATGAATCTCCATTGATTTATTTCTGTGTTCAACATGTATAATTCATGTATTTATTATTATCTTCTCTCTGCATTTATTTTTAATTCTGCCTTGGATTATCCTCCATACATGTCGCACAAATGAATGTACAATGCATTCTGGCCCTTCTCATCACTACAACAAGCAAAGGCAAAATATGAAAGAGAACGTGAGTTGAAAAGGTGAGGTGGTGTTTTTCTCTTTATATCTCTATTTACAGAGTAGACGAAATGCAGAGGAGGAAATATAAATAGAAAAGAAGAAAAAATGTCAACGAAGAACTGTAAAGGCACAGAGGGAAATGTGAACATAAAATTGGTATTACATACGGACATACGTTTTTTCTTAGATCTATGTAAAAATGTAATATTTTATAGCATAGAGCGAAGTAATATGAACTGATACAGAATATTAGATGAAGTCTAAATACATCTGTTTGTTCAAAACAGAATACACTGTATTGTTCTTGTTGTGAATACATTGGGGTGGATATATTTACGAATGGTATGGTGGTTGTGATCAAGAAGTGAAAAATGATGACCCCTCGTATGCTTGTGAGGATCTCAGCAGGGCTGTCCTGCGGGCTGACGACGGGTCTGGTAGCAGATGAAGGAGCTCTGGAGAATGCGGGCATCGGTCCCGCCACCTCTCGCATGCTAAGCGAGCGCTCTACCATCTGAGCTAATTCCCCGCTGCTTCCTGTGGCAGCACCGCCCTGTGCAGCGCCGGCTGCAGGTTCGCTCTGAACTTTGCATCCCTTTGGGTTCACTGATACCCTGTTCCAGGACAGAAGAAGCTGTTTCCATCGGATTGCTTGAGTGCGTCCAAACGTGGGGCCAGTGGCGCAATGGATAACGCGTCTGACTACGAATCAGAAGACTGTAGGTTCGACTCCTACCTGGCTCGAAAGCATCTACATCCAACTCTCACTGTTTTCTTCTCATATCTGGCGACCAGCAGCACTACATCATAGTGTGCCGGACCAGGCATGGGAGGACCATCAAAGTCACCGCTACCACACTCCAATCTCATTCCATGATGATTATCAAACCAATGCACCAGTGTGACTGAGGTGCAACATACATTCAATGTCTTCATGGCTCCATCTGCTCATTCAATTCAACCTGTACCCGACTGCTGCCTCTCACCTGAAACGTAGTCAACAGAAATGCGCACTTGTATCACACCTTGTCGACACTGTTAATGTGTCATTGACACCCAATAACCTGACATGTTGCTTAATCCGTTTAATCTCAATTCTTTCATAATAAGACTCTGTTACAATAAGACACTTCCACAACACTACATTCATTTGAACAGATAATCACTTTTGAATACAGTGTGGAGTAGTGGTTTGGGCTCTGTACCCTGTAGCACAGCACGGTGTGTGCAATCTCTGGTACACTTACTACTCTTGAGCAAGGGACTTTAGCTGGATTGCACCAGTTAATGCCCACCCATGCCAATGGGTTAAGTGTAAGGAAAACAAAATGTGGTAATATCTCGTTAACATCTGTAAGTCACCCTGGCTATGGTGTCTGCTAAGAAATCGAATTAAAAAATACGTTGATATGAATCTCCATTGATTTATTTCTGTGTTCAACATGTATAATTCATGTATTTATTATTATCTTCTCTCTGCATTTATTTTTAATTCTGCCTTGGATTATCCTCCATACATGTCGCACAAATGAATGTACAATGCATTCTGGCCCTTCTCATCACTACAACAAGCAAAGGCAAAATATGAAAGAGAACGTGAGTTGAAAAGGTGAGGTGGTGTTTTTCTCTTTATATCTCTATTTACAGAGTAGACGAAATGCAGAGGAGGAAATATAAATAGAAAAGAAGAAAAAATGTCAACGAAGAACTGTAAAGGCACAGAGGGAAATGTGAACATAAAATTGGTATTACATACGGACATACGTTTTTTCTTAGATCTATGTAAAAATGTAATATTTTATAGCATAGAGCGAAGTAATATGAACTGATACAGAATATTAGATGAAGTCTAAATACATCTGTTTGTTCAAAACAGAATACACTGTATTGTTCTTGTTGTGAATACATTGGGGTGGATATATTTACGAATGGTATGGTGGTTGTGATCAAGAAGTGAAAAATGATGACCCCTCGTATGCTTGTGAGGATCTCAGCAGGGCTGTCCTGCGGGCTGACGACGGGTCTGGTAGCAGATGAAGGAGCTCTGGAGAATGCGGGCATCGGTCCCGCCACCTCTCGCATGCTAAGCGAGCGCTCTACCATCTGAGCTAATTCCCCGCTGCTTCCTGTGGCAGCACCGCCCTGTGCAGCGCCGGCTGCAGGTTCGCTCTGAACTTTGCATCCCTTTGGGTTCACTGATACCCTGTTCCAGGACAGAAGAAGCTGTTTCCATCGGATTGCTTGAGTGCGTCCAAACGTGGGGCCAGTGGCGCAATGGATAACGCGTCTGACTACGAATCAGAAGACTGTAGGTTCGACTCCTACCTGGCTCGAAAGCATCTACATCCAACTCTCACTGTTTTCTTCTCATATCTGGCGACCAGCAGCACTACATCATAGTGTGCCGGACCAGGCATGGGAGGACCATCAAAGTCACCGCTACCACACTCCAATCTCATTCCATGATGATTATCAAACCAATGCACCAGTGTGACTGAGGTGCAACATACATTCAATGTCTTCATGGCTCCATCTGCTCATTCAATTCAACCTGTACCCGACTGCTGCCTCTCACCTGAAACGTAGTCAACAGAAATGCGCACTTGTATCACACCTTGTCGACACTGTTAATGTGTCATTGACACCCAATAACCTGACATGTTGCTTAATCCGTTTAATCTCAATTCTTTCATAATAAGACTCTGTTACAATAAGACACTTCCACAACACTACATTCATTTGAACAGATAATCACTTTTGAATACAGTGTGGAGTAGTGGTTTGGGCTCTGTACCCTGTAGCACAGCACGGTGTGTGCAATCTCTGGTACACTTACTACTCTTGAGCAAGGGACTTTAGCTGGATTGCACCAGTTAATGCCCACCCATGCCAATGGGTTAAGTGTAAGGAAAACAAAATGTGGTAATATCTCGTTAACATCTGTAAGTCACCCTGGCTATGGTGTCTGCTAAGAAATCGAATTAAAAAATACGTTGATATGAATCTCCATTGATTTATTTCTGTGTTCAACATGTATAATTCATTTATTTATTATTATCTTCTCTCTGCATTTATTTTTAATTCTGCCTTGGATTATCCTCCATACATGTCGCACAAATGAATGTACAATGCATTCTGGCCCTTCTCATCACTACAACAAGCAAAGGCAAAATATGAAAGAGAACGTGAGTTGAAAAGGTGAGGTGGTGTTTTTCTCTTTATATCTCTATTTACAGAGTAGACGAAATGCAGAGGAGGAAATATAAATAGAAAAGAAGAAAAAATGTCAACGAAGAACTGTAAAGGCACAGAGGGAAATGTGAACATAAAATTGGTATTACATACGGACATACGTTTTTTCTTAGATCTATGTAAAAATGTAATATTTTATAGCATAGAGCGAAGTAATATGAACTGATACAGAATATTAGATGAAGTCTAAATACATCTGTTTGTTCAAAACAGAATACACTGTATTGTTCTTGTTGTGAATACATTGGGGTGGATATATTTACGAATGGTATGGTGGTTGTGATCAAGAAGTGAAAAATGACGACCCCTCGTATGCTTGTGAGGATCTCAGCAGGGCTGTCCTGCGGGCTGAAGACGGGTCTGGTAGCAGATGAAGGAGCTCTGGAGAATGCGGGCATCGGTCCCGCCACCTCTCGCATGCTAAGCGAGCGCTCTACCATCTGAGCTAATTCCCCGCTGCTTCCTGTGGCAGCACCGCCCTGTGCAGCGCCGGCTGCAGGTTCGCTCTGAACTTTGCATCCCTTTGGGTGCACTGATACCCTGTTCCAGGACAGAAGAAGCAGTTTCCATCGGATTGCTTGAGTGCGTCCAAACGTGGGGCCAGTGGCGCAATGGATAACGCGTCTGACTACGAGTCAGAAGACTGTAGGTTCGACTCCTACCTGGCTCGACAGCATCTACATCCAACTCTCGCTGTTTTCTTCTCATATCTGGCGACCAGCAGCACTACATCATAGTGTGCCGGACCAGGCATGGGAGGACCATCAAAGTCACCGCTACCACACTCCAATCTCATTCCATGATGATTATCAAACCATTGCACCAGTGTGACTGAGGTGCAACATACATTCAATGTGTTCATGGCTCCATCTGCTCATTCAATTCAACCTGTACCCGACTGCTGCCTCTCACCTGAACCGTAGTCAACAGAAATGCGCACTTGTATCACACCTTGTCGACACTGTTAATGTGTTTTTGACACCCAATATCCTGACATGTTGCTTAATCCGTTTAATCTCAATTATTTCATAATAAGACTCTGTTACAATAAGACACTTCCACAAAACTACATTCATTTGAACAGATAATCACTTTTGAATACAGTGTGGAGTAGTGGTTTGGGCTCTGTACCCTGTAGCAGAGCACGGTGTGTGCAATCCCTGGTTCGCTGACTACTCTTGAGCAAGGGACTTTAGCTAGATTGCACCAGTTAATGCCAACCCATGCCAATGGGTTAAGTGTAAGGAAAACAAAATGTGGTAATATCTCGTTAACATCCCGAAGTCACCCTGGATATGGTGTCTGCTAAGAAATCGAATTAAAAAATACGTTGATATGAATCTCCATTGATTTATTTCTATGTTCAACATGTATAATTCATGTATTTATTATTATCTTCTCTCTGCATTTATTTTTAATTCTGCCTTGGATTATCCTCCATACATGATAGCCTGTCGCACAAATCAATGTACAATGCATTCTGGCCCTTCTCATCAGTACAACAAGCAAAGCCAAAATATGAAAGAGAACGTGAGTTGAAAAGGTGAGGTGGTGTTTTTCTCTTTATTTCTCTATTTACAGAGTAGACGAAATGCAGAGGAGGAAATATAAATAGGAAAGAAGAAAGAATGTCAACGAAGAACTGTAAATGCACAGAGTGAAATGTGAACATAAAATTGGTATTACATACGGACATACGTTTTTTCTTAGATCTATGTAAAAATGTAATATTTTATAGCATAGAGCGAAGTAATATGAACTGATACAGAATATTTGATGAAGTCTAAATACATCTGTTTGTTCAAAACAGAATACACTGTATTGTTCTTGTTGTGAATACATTGGGGTGGATATATTTACGAATGGTATGGTGGTTGTGATCAAGAAGTGAAAAACGACGACCCCTCGTATGCTTGTGAGGATCTCAGCAGGGCTGTCCTGCAGGCTGAAGACGGGTCTGGTAACAGATGAAGGAGCTCTGGAGAATGCGGGCATCGGTCCCGCCACCTATCGCATGCTAAGCGAGCGCTCTACCATCTGAGCTAATACCCTGTTCCAGGACAGAAGAAGCTGTTTCCATCGGATTGCTTGAGTGCGTCCAAACGTGGGGCCAGTGGCGCAATGGATAACGCGTCTGACTTCGAATCAGAAGACTGTAGGTTCGACTCCTACCTGGCTCGACAGCATCTACACCCAACTCTCGCTGTTTTCTTCTCATATCTGGCGACCAGCAGCACTACATCATAGTGTGCCGGACCAGGCATGGGAGGACCATCAAAGTCACCGCTACCACACTCCAATCTCATTCCATGATGATTATCAAACCATTGCACCAGTGTGACTGAGGTGCAACATACATTCAATGTGTTCATGGCTCCATCTGCTCATTCAATTCAACCTGTACCCGACTGCTGCCTCTCACCTGAACCGTAGTCAACAGAAATGCGCACTTGTATCACACCTTGTCGACACTGTTAATGTGTCATTGACACCCAATAACCTGACATGTTGCTTAATCCGTTTAATCTCAATTCTTTCATAATAAGACTCTGTTACAATAAGACACTTCCACAACACTACATTCATTTGAATAGACAATCACTTTTGAATACAGTGTGGAGTAGTGGTTTGGGCTCTGTACCCTGTCGCACAGCACGGTGTGTGCAATCTCTGGTACACTTACTACTCTTGAGCAAGGGACTTTAGCTAGATTGCACCAGTTAATGCCCACCCATGCCAATGGGTTAAGTGTAAGGAAAACAAAATGTGGTAATATCTCGTTAACATCTGTAAGTCACCCTGGCTTTGGTGTCTGCTAAGAAATCGAATTAAAAAATACGTTGATATGAATCTCCATTGATTTATTTCTGTGTTCAACATGTATAATTCATGTATTTATTATTATCTTCTCTCTGCATTTATTTTTAATTCTGCCTTGGATTATCCTACATACATGTCGCACAAGTGAATGTACAATGCATTCTGGCCCTTCTCATCACTACAACAAGCAAAGCCAAAATATGAAAGAGAAAGTGAGTTGAAAAGGTGAGGTGGTGTTTTTCTCTTTATATCTCTATTTACAGAGTAGACGAAATGCAGAGGAGGAAATATAAATAGAAAAGAAGAAAAAATGTCAACGAAGAACTGTAAATGCACAGAGGGAAATGTGAACATAAAATTGGTATTACATACGGACATACGTTTTTTCTTAGATCTATGTAAAAATGTAATATTTTATAGCATAGAGCGAAGTAATATGAACTGATACAGAATATTAGATGAAGTCTAAATACATCTGTTTGTTCAAAACAGAATACACTGTATTGTTCTTGTTGTGAATACATTGGGGTGGATATATTTACGAATGGTATGGTGGTTGTGATCAAGAAGTGAAAAATGACGACCCCTCGTATGCTTGTGAGGATCTCAGCAGGGCTGTCCTGCGGGCTGAAGACGGGTCTGGTAGCAGATGAAGGAGCTCTGGAGAATGCGGGCATCGGTCCCGCCACCTCTCGCATGCTAAGCGAGCGCTCTACCATCTGAGCTAATTCCCCGCTGCTTCCTGTGGCAGCACCGCCCTGTGCAGCGCCGGCTGCAGGTTCGCTCTGAACTTTGCATCCCTTTGGGTTCACTGATACCCTGTTCCAGGACAGAAGAAGCAGTTTCCATCGGATTGCTTGAGTGCGTCCAAACGTGGGGCCAGTGGCGCAATGGATAACGCGTCTGACTACGAATCAGAAGACTGTAGGTTCGACTCCTACCTGGCTCGACAGCATCTACACCCAACTCTCGCTGTTTTCTTCTCATATCTGGCGACCAGCAGCACTACATCATAGTGTGCCGGACCAGGCATGGGAGGACCATCAAAGTCACCGCTACCACACTCCAATCTCATTCCATGATGATTATCAAACCATTGCACCAGTGTGACTGAGGTGCAACATACATTCAATGTGTTCATGGCTCCATCTGCTCATTCAATTCAACCTGTACCCGACTGCTGCCTCTCACCTGAACGGTAGTCAACAGAAATGCGCACTTGTATCACACCTTGTCGACACTGTTAATGTGTCATTGACACCCAATAACCTGACATGTTGCTTAATCCGTTTAATCTCAATTCTTTCATAGTAAGACTCTGTTACAATAAGACACTTCCACAACACTACATTCATTTGAATAGACAATCACTTTTGAATACAGTGTGGAGTAGTGGTTTGGGCTCTGTACCCTGTCGCAGAGCACGGTGTGTGCAATCCCTGGTTCGCTGACTACTCTTGAGCAAGGGACTTTAGCTAGATTGCACCAGTTAATGCCCACCCATGCCAATGGGTTAAGTGTAAGGAAAACAAAATGTGGTAATATCTCGTTAACATCTGTAAGTTACCCTGGCTTTGGTGTCTGCTAAGAAATCGAATTAAAAAATACTTTGATATGAATCTCCATTGATTTATTTCTATGTTCAACATGTATAATTCATGTATTTATTATTATCTTCTCTCTGCATTTATTTTTAATTCTGCCTTGGATTATCCTACATACATGTCGCACAAGTGAATGTACAATGCATTCTGGCCCTTCTCATCACTACAACAAGCAAAGCCAAAATATGAAAGAGAAAGTGAGTTGAAAAGGTGAGGTGGTGTTTTTCTCTTTATATCTCTATTTACAGAGTAGACGAAATGCAGAGGAGGAAATATAAATAGAAAAGAAGAAAAAATGTCAACGAAGAACTGTAAATGCACAGAGGGAAATGTGAACATAAAATTGGTATTACATACGGACATACGTTTTTTCTTAGATCTATGTAAAAATGTAATATTTTATAGCATAGAGCGAAGTAATATGAACTGATACAGAATATTTGATGAAGTCTAAATACATCTGTTTGTTCAAAACAGAATACACTGTATTGTTCTTGTTGTGAATACATTGG
The DNA here is from genome assembly GCF_036373705.1 of Amia ocellicauda. Classification (NCBI taxonomy): domain Eukaryota; kingdom Metazoa; phylum Chordata; class Actinopteri; order Amiiformes; family Amiidae; genus Amia; species Amia ocellicauda. The sequence goes on from NC_089863.1 coordinate 4,555,763, forward strand.
GGTGGATATATTTACGAATGGTATGGTGGTTGTGATCAAGAAGTGAAAAATGACGACCCCTCGTATGCTTGTGAGGATCTCAGCAGGGCTGTCCTGCGGGCTGAAGACGGGTCTGATAGCAGATGAAGGAGCTCTGGAGAATGCGGGCATCGGTCCCGCCACCTCTCGCATGCTAAGCGAGCGCTCTACCATCTGAGCTAATTCCCCGCTGCTTCCTGTGGCAGCACCGCCCTGTGCAGCGCCGGCTGCAGGTTCGCTCTGAACTTTGCATCCCTTTGGGTTCACTGATACCCTGTTCCAGGACAGAAGAAGCTGTTTCCATCGGATTGCTTGACTGCATCTAAACGTGGGGCCAGTGGCGCAATGGATAACGCGTCTGACTACGAATCAGAAGACTGTAGGTTCGACTCCTACCTGGCTCGACAGCATCTACAACCAACTCTCGCTGTTTTCTTCTCATATCTGGCGACCAGCAGCACTACATCATAGTGTGCCGGACCAGGCATGGGAGGACCATCAAAGTCACCGCTACCACACTCCAATCTCATTCCATGATGATTATCAAACCATTGCACCAGTGTGACTGAGGTGCAACATACATTCAATGTGTTCATGGCTCCATCTGCTCATTCAATTCAACCTGTACCCGACTGCTGCCTCTCACCTGAAACGTAGTCAGCAGAAATGCGCACTTGTATCACACCTTGTCGACACTGTTAATGTGTCATTGACACCCAATAACCTGACATGTTGCTTTATCCGTTTAATCTCAATTCTTTCATAATAAGACTCTGTTACAATAAGACACTTCCACAACACTACATTCATTTGAATAGACAATCACTTTTGAATACAGTGTGGAGTAGTGGTTTGGGCTCTGTACCCTGTAGCACAGCACGGTGTGTGCAATCTCTGGTACACTTACTACTCTTGAGCAAGGGACTTTAGCTAGATTGCACCAGTTAATGCCCACCCATGCCAATGGGTTAAGTGTAAGGAAAACAAAATGTGGTAATATCTCGTTAACATCTGTAAGTCACCCTGGCTTTGGTGTCTGCTAAGAAATCGAATTAAAAAATAAGTTGATATGAATCTCCATTGATTTATTTCTGTGTTCAACATGTATAATTCATGTATTTATTATTATCTTCTCTCTGCATTTATTTTTAATTCTGCCTTGGATTATCCTCCATACATGATAGCCTGTCGCACAAATGAATGTACAATGCATTCTGGCCCTTCTCATCACTACAACAGGCAAAGCCAAAATATGAAAGAGAACGTGAGTTGAAAAGGTGAGGTGGTGTTTTTCTCTTTATATCTCTATTTACAGAGTAGACGAAATGCAGAGGAGGAAATATAAATAGGAAAGAAGAAAAAATGTCAACGAAGAACTGTAAATGCACAGAGGGAAATGTGAACATAAAATTGGTATTACATACGGACATACGCTTTTTCTTAGATCTATGTAAAAATGTAATATTTTATAGCATAGAGCGAAGTAATATGAACTGATACAGAATATTTGAAGAAGTCTAAATACATCTGTTTGTTCAAAACAGAATACACTGTATTGTTCTTGTTGTGAATACATTGGGGTGGATATATTTACGAATGGTATGGTGGTTGTGATCAAGAAGTGAAAAATGACGACCCCTCGTATGCTTGTGAGGATCTCAGCAGGGCTGTCCTGCGGGCTGAAAACGGGTCTGGTAGCAGATGAAGGAGCTCTGGAGAATGCGGTCATCGGTCCCGCCACCTCTCGCATGCTAAGCGAGCGCTCTACCATCTGAGCTAATTCCCCGCTGCTTCCTGTGGCACCACCGCCCTGTGCAGCGCCGGCTGCAGGTTCGCTCTGAACTTTGCATCCCTTTGGGTTCACTGATACCCTGTTCCAGGACAGAAGAAGCTGTTTCCATCGGATTGCTTGAGTGCGTCCAAACGTGGGGCCAGTGGCGCAATGGATAACGCGTCTGACTTCGAATCAGAAGACTGTAGGTTCGACTCCTACCTGGCTCGACAGCATCTACACCCAACTCTCGCTGTTTTCTTCTCATATCTGGCGACCAGCAGCACTACATCATAATGTGCCGGACCAGGCATGGGAGGACCATCAAAGTCACCGCTACCACACTCCAATCTCATTCCATGATGATTATCAAACCATTGCACCAGTGTGACTGAGGTGCAACATACATTCAATGTGTTCATGGCTCCATCTGCTCATTCAATTCAACCTGTACCCGACTGCTGCCTCTCACCTGAAACGTAGTCAGCAGAAATGCGTACTTGTATCACACCTTGTCGACACTGTTAATGTGTCATCGACACCCAATAACCTGACATGTTGCTTAATCCGTTTAATCTCAATTCTTTCATAATAAGACTCTGTTACAATAAGACACTTCCAAAAAACTACATTCATTTGAATAGACAATCACTTTTGAATACAGTGTGGAGTAGTGGTTTGGGCTCTGTACCCTGTAGCACAGCACGGTGTGTGCAATCTCTGGTACACTTACTACTCTTGAGCAAGGGACTTTAGCTAGATTGCACCAGTTAATGCCCACCCATGCCAATGGGTTAAGTGTAAGGAAAACAAAATGTGGTAATATCTCGTTAACATCTGTAAGTCACCCTGGCTATGGTGTCTGCTAAGAAATCGAATTAAAAAATACGTTGATATGAATCTCCATTGATTTATTTCTGTGTTCAACATGTATAATTCATGTATTTATTATTATCTTCTCTCTGCATTTATTTTTAATTCTGCCTTGGATTATCCTACATACATGTCGCACAGGTGAATGTACAATGCATTCTGGCCCTTCTCATCACTACAACAAGCAAAGCCAAAATATGAAAGAGAAAGTGAGTTGAAAAGGTGAGGTGGTGTTTTTCTCTTTATATCTCTATTTACAGAGTAGACGAAATGCAGAGGAGGAAATATAAATAGAAAAGAAGAAAAAATGTCAACGAAGAACTGTAAATGCACAGAGGGAAATGTGAACATAAAATTGGTATTACATACGGACATACGTTTTTTCTTAGATCTATGTAAAAATGTAATATTTTATAGCATAGAGCGAAGTAATATGAACTGATACAGAATATTTGATGAAGTCTAAATACATCTGTTTGTTCAAAACAGAATACACTGTATTGTTCTTGTTGTGAATACATTGGGGTGGATATATTTACGAATGGTATGGTGGTTGTGATCAAGAAGTGAAAAATGACGACCCCTCGTATGCTTGTGAGGATCTCAGCAGGGCTGTCCTGCGGGCTGAAGACGGGTCTGGTAGCAGATGAAGGAGCTCTGGAGAATGCGGGCATCGGTCCCGCCACCTCTCGCATGCTAAGCGAGCGCTCTACCATCTGAGCTAATACCCTGTTCCAGGACAGAAGAAGCTGTTTCCATCGGATTGCTTGAGTGCGTCCAAACGTGGGGCCAGTGGCGCAATGGATAACGCGTCTGACTTCGAATCAGAAGACTGTAGGTTCGACTCCTACCTGGCTCGACAGCATCTACACCCAACTCTCGCTGTTTTCTTCTCATATCTGGCGACCAGCAGCACTACATCATAGTGTGCCGGACCAGGCATGGGAGGACCATCAAAGTCACCGCTACCACACTCCAATCTCATTCCATGATGATTATCAAACCATTGCACCAGTGTGACTGAGGTGCAACATACATTCAATGTGTTCATGGCTCCATCTGCTCATTCAATTCAACCTGTACCCGACTGCTGCCTCTCACCTGAACCGTAGTCAACAGAAATGCGCACTTGTATCACACCTTGTCGACACTGTTAATGTGTTTTTGACACCCAATATCCTGACATGTTGCTAAATCCGTTTAATCTCAATTCTTTCATAATAAGACTCTGTTACAATAAGACACTTCCACAAAACTACATTCATTTGAACAGATAATCACTTTTGAATACAGTGTGGAGTAGTGGTTTGGGCTCTGTACCCTGTAGCACAGCACGGTGTGTGCAATCTCTGGTACACTTACTACTCTTGAGCAAGGGACTTTAGCTAGATTGCACCAGTTAATGCCCACCCATGCCAATGGGTTAAGTGTAAGGAAAACAAAATGTGGTAATATCTCGTTAACATCTGTAAGTCACCCTGGCTTTGGTGTCTGCTAAGAAATCGAGTTAAAGATACGTTGATATGAATCTCCATTGATTTATTTCTATGCTCAACATGTATAATTAATGTATATATTATTATCTTCTCTCTGCATTTATTTTTAATTCTGCCTTGGATTATCCTCCATACATGATAGCCTGTCGCACAAATGAATGTACAATGCATTCTGGCCCTTCTCATCACTACAACAGGCAAAGCCAAAATATGAAAGAGAACGTGAGTTGAAAAGGTGAGGTGGTGTTTTTCTCTTTATATCTCTATTTACAGAGTAGACGAAATGCAGAGGAGGAAATATAAATAGGAAAGAAGAAAAAATGTCAACGAAGAACTGTAAATGCACAGAGGGAAATGTGAACATAAAATTGGTATTACATACGGACATACGCTTTTTCTTAGATCTATGTAAAAATGTAATATTTTATAGCATAGAGCGAAGTAATATGAACTGATACAGAATATTTGAAGAAGTCTAAATACATCTGTTTGTTCAAAACAGAATACACTGTATTGTTCTTGTTGTGAATACATTGGGGTGGATATATTTACGAATGGTATGGTGGTTGTGATCAAGAAGTGAAAAATGACGACCCCTCGTATGCTTGTGAGGATCTCAGCAGGGCTGTCCTGCGGGCTGAAGACGGGTCTGATAGCAGATGAAGGAGCTCTGGAGAATGCGGGCATCGGTCCCGCCACCTCTCGCATGCTAAGCGAGCGCTCTACCATCTGAGCTAATTCCCCGCTGCTTCCTGTGGCAGCACCGCCCTGTGCAGCGCCGGCTGCAGGTTCGCTCTGAACTTTGCATCCCTTTGGGTTCACTGATACCCTGTTCCAGGACAGAAGAAGCTGTTTCCATCGGATTGCTTGACTGCATCTAAACGTGGGGCCAGTGGCGCAATGGATAACGCGTCTGACTTCGAATCAGAAGACTGTAGGTTCGACTCCTACCTGGCTCGACAGCATCTACAACCAACTCTCGCTGTTTTCTTCTCATATCTGGCGACCAGCAGCACTACATCATAGTGTGCCGGACCAGGCATGGGAGGACCATCAAAGTCACCGCTACCACACTCCAATCTCATTCCATGATGATTATCAAACCATTGCACCAGTGTGACTGAGGTGCAACATACATTCAATGTGTTCATGGCTCCATCTGCTCATTCAATTCAACCTGTACCCGACTGCTGCCTCTCACCTGAAACGTAGTCAGCAGAAATGCGCACTTGTATCACACCTTGTCGACACTGTTAATGTGTCATTGACACCCAATAACCTGACATGTTGCTTTATCCGTTTAATCTCAATTCTTTCATAATAAGACTCTGTTACAATAAGACACTTCCACAACACTACATTCATTTGAATAGACAATCACTTTTGAATACAGTGTGGAGTAGTGGTTTGGGCTCTGTACCCTGTAGCACAGCACGGTGTGTGCAATCTCTGGTACACTTACTACTCTTGAGCAAGGGACTTTAGCTAGATTGCACCAGTTAATGCCCACCCATGCCAATGGGTTAAGTGTAAGGAAAACAAAATGTGGTAATATCTCGTTAACATCTGTAAGTCACCCTGGCTTTGGTGTCTGCTAAGAAATCGAATTAAAAAATAAGTTGATATGAATCTCCATTGATTTATTTCTGTGTTCAACATGTATAATTCATGTATTTATTATTATCTTCTCTCTGCATTTATTTTTAATTCTGCCTTGGATTATCCTCCATACATGATAGCCTGTCGCACAAATGAATGTACAATGCATTCTGGCCCTTCTCATCACTACAACAGGCAAAGCCAAAATATGAAAGAGAACGTGAGTTGAAAAGGTGAGGTGGTGTTTTTCTCTTTATATCTCTATTTACAGAGTAGACGAAATGCAGAGGAGGAAATATAAATAGGAAAGAAGAAAAAATGTCAACGAAGAACTGTAAATGCACAGAGGGAAATGTGAACATAAAATTGGTATTACATACGGACATACGCTTTTTCTTAGATCTATGTAAAAATGTAATATTTTATAGCATAGAGCGAAGTAATATGAACTGATACAGAATATTTGAAGAAGTCTAAATACATCTGTTTGTTCAAAACAGAATACACTGTATTGTTCTTGTTGTGAATACATTGGGGTGGATATATTTACGAATGGTATGGTGGTTGTGATCAAGAAGTGAAAAATGACGACCCCTCGTATGCTTGTGAGGATCTCAGCAGGGCTGTCCTGCGGGCTGAAAACGGGTCTGGTAGCAGATGAAGGAGCTCTGGAGAATGCGGTCATCGGTCCCGCCACCTCTCGCATGCTAAGCGAGCGCTCTACCATCTGAGCTAATTCCCCGCTGCTTCCTGTGGCACCACCGCCCTGTGCAGCGCCGGCTGCAGGTTCGCTCTGAACTTTGCATCCCTTTGGGTTCACTGATACCCTGTTCCAGGACAGAAGAAGCTGTTTCCATCGGATTGCTTGAGTGCGTCCAAACGTGGGGCCAGTGGCGCAATGGATAACGCGTCTGACTTCGAATCAGAAGACTGTAGGTTCGACTCCTACCTGGCTCGACAGCATCTACACCCAACTCTCGCTGTTTTCTTCTCATATCTGGCGACCAGCAGCACTACATCATAATGTGCCGGACCAGGCATGGGAGGACCATCAAAGTCACCGCTACCACACTCCAATCTCATTCCATGATGATTATCAAACCATTGCACCAGTGTGACTGAGGTGCAACATACATTCAATGTGTTCATGGCTCCATCTGCTCATTCAATTCAACCTGTACCCGACTGCTGCCTCTCACCTGAAACGTAGTCAGCAGAAATGCGTACTTGTATCACACCTTGTCGACACTGTTAATGTGTCATCGACACCCAATAACCTGACATGTTGCTTAATCCGTTTAATCTCAATTCTTTCATAATAAGACTCTGTTACAATAAGACACTTCCAAAAAACTACATTCATTTGAATAGACAATCACTTTTGAATACAGTGTGGAGTAGTGGTTTGGGCTCTGTACCCTGTAGCACAGCACGGTGTGTGCAATCTCTGGTACACTTACTACTCTTGAGCAAGGGACTTTAGCTAGATTGCACCAGTTAATGCCCACCCATGCCAATGGGTTAAGTGTAAGGAAAACAAAATGTGGTAATATCTCGTTAACATCTGTAAGTCACCCTGGCTATGGTGTCTGCTAAGAAATCGAATTAAAAAATACGTTGATATGAATCTCCATTGATTTATTTCTGTGTTCAACATGTATAATTCATGTATTTATTATTATCTTCTCTCTGCATTTATTTTTAATTCTGCCTTGGATTATCCTACATACATGTCGCACAGGTGAATGTACAATGCATTCTGGCCCTTCTCATCACTACAACAAGCAAAGCCAAAATATGAAAGAGAAAGTGAGTTGAAAAGGTGAGGTGGTGTTTTTCTCTTTATATCTCTATTTACAGAGTAGACGAAATGCAGAGGAGGAAATATAAATAGAAAAGAAGAAAAAATGTCAACGAAGAACTGTAAATGCACAGAGGGAAATGTGAACATAAAATTGGTATTACATACGGACATACGTTTTTTCTTAGATCTATGTAAAAATGTAATATTTTATAGCATAGAGCGAAGTAATATGAACTGATACAGAATATTTGATGAAGTCTAAATACATCTGTTTGTTCAAAACAGAATACACTGTATTGTTCTTGTTGTGAATACATTGGGGTGGATATATTTACGAATGGTATGGTGGTTGTGATCAAGAAGTGAAAAATGACGACCCCTCGTATGCTTGTGAGGATCTCAGCAGGGCTGTCCTGCGGGCTGAAGACGGGTCTGGTAGCAGATGAAGGAGCTCTGGAGAATGCGGGCATCGGTCCCGCCACCTCTCGCATGCTAAGCGAGCGCTCTACCATCTGAGCTAATACCCTGTTCCAGGACAGAAGAAGCTGTTTCCATCGGATTGCTTGAGTGCGTCCAAACGTGGGGCCAGTGGCGCAATGGATAACGCGTCTGACTTCGAATCAGAAGACTGTAGGTTCGACTCCTACCTGGCTCGACAGCATCTACACCCAACTCTCGCTGTTTTCTTCTCATATCTGGCGACCAGCAGCACTACATCATAGTGTGCCGGACCAGGCATGGGAGGACCATCAAAGTCACCGCTACCACACTCCAATCTCATTCCATGATGATTATCAAACCATTGCACCAGTGTGACTGAGGTGCAACATACATTCAATGTGTTCATGGCTCCATCTGCTCATTCAATTCAACCTGTACCCGACTGCTGCCTCTCACCTGAACCGTAGTCAACAGAAATGCGCACTTGTATCACACCTTGTCGACACTGTTAATGTGTTTTTGACACCCAATATCCTGACATGTTGCTAAATCCGTTTAATCTCAATTCTTTCATAATAAGACTCTGTTACAATAAGACACTTCCACAAAACTACATTCATTTGAACAGATAATCACTTTTGAATACAGTGTGGAGTAGTGGTTTGGGCTCTGTACCCTGTAGCACAGCACGGTGTGTGCAATCTCTGGTACACTTACTACTCTTGAGCAAGGGACTTTAGCTAGATTGCACCAGTTAATGCCCACCCATGCCAATGGGTTAAGTGTAAGGAAAACAAAATGTGGTAATATCTCGTTAACATCTGTAAGTCACCCTGGCTTTGGTGTCTGCTAAGAAATCGAGTTAAAGATACGTTGATATGAATCTCCATTGATTTATTTCTATGCTCAACATGTATAATTAATGTATATATTATTATCTTCTCTCTGCATTTATTTTTAATTCTGCCTTGGATTATCCTCCATACATGATAGCCTGTCGCACAAATGAATGTACAATGCATTCTGGCCCTTCTCATCACTACAACAGGCAAAGCCAAAATATGAAAGAGAACGTGAGTTGAAAAGGTGAGGTGGTGTTTTTCTCTTTATATCTCTATTTACAGAGTAGACGAAATGCAGAGGAGGAAATATAAATAGGAAAGAAGAAAAAATGTCAACGAAGAACTGTAAATGCACAGAGGGAAATGTGAACATAAAATTGGTATTACATACGGACATACGCTTTTTCTTAGATCTATGTAAAAATGTAATATTTTATAGCATAGAGCGAAGTAATATGAACTGATACAGAATATTTGAAGAAGTCTAAATACATCTGTTTGTTCAAAACAGAATACACTGTATTGTTCTTGTTGTGAATACATTGGGGTGGATATATTTACGAATGGTATGGTGGTTGTGATCAAGAAGTGAAAAATGACGACCCCTCGTATGCTTGTGAGGATCTCAGCAGGGCTGTCCTGCGGGCTGAAAACGGGTCTGGTAGCAGATGAAGGAGCTCTGGAGAATGCGGGCATCGGTCCCGCCACCTCTCGCATGCTAAGCGAGCGCTCTACCATCTGAGCTAATTCCCCGCTGCTTCCTGTGGCACCACCGCCCTGTGCAGCGCCGGCTGCAGGTTCGCTCTGAACTTTGCATCCCTTTGGGTGCACTGATACCCTGTTCCAGGACAGAAGAAGCTGTTTCCATCGGATTGCTTGAGTGCGTCCAAACGTGGGGCCAGTGGCGCAATGGATAACGCGTCTGACTTCGAATCAGAAGACTGTAGGTTCGACTCCTACCTGGCTCGACAGCATCTACACCCAACTCTCGCTGTTTTCTTCTCATATCTGGCGACCAGCAGCACTACATCATAATGTGCCGGACCAGGCATGGGAGGACCATCAAAGTCACCGCTACCACACTCCAATCTCATTCCATGATGATTATCAAACCATTGCACCAGTGTGACTGAGGTGCAACATACATTCAATGTGTTCATGGCTCCATCTGCTCATTCAATTCAACCTGTACCCGACTGCTGCCTCTCACCTGAAACGTAGTCAGCAGAAATGCGTACTTGTATCACACCTTGTCGACACTGTTAATGTGTCATCGACACCCAATAACCTGACATGTTGCTTAATCCGTTTAATCTCAATTCTTTCATAATAAGACTCTGTTACAATAAGACACTTCCAAAAAACTACATTCATTTGAATAGACAATCACTTTTGAATACAGTGTGGAGTAGTGGTTTGGGCTCTGTACCCTGTAGCACAGCACGGTGTGTGCAATCTCTGGTACACTTACTACTCTTGAGCAAGGGACTTTAGCTAGATTGCACCAGTTAATGCCCACCCATGCCAATGGGTTAAGTGTAAGGAAAACAAAATGTGGTAATATCTCGTTAACATCTGTAAGTCACCCTGGCTATGGTGTCTGCTAAGAAATCGAATTAAAAAATACGTTGATATGAATCTCCATTGATTTATTTCTGTGTTCAACATGTATAATTCATGTATTTATTATTATCTTCTCTCTGCATTTATTTTTAATTCTGCCTTGGATTATCCTACATACATGTCGCACAGGTGAATGTACAATGCATTCTGGCCCTTCTCATCACTACAACAAGCAAAGCCAAAATATGAAAGAGAAAGTGAGTTGAAAAGGTGAGGTGGTGTTTTTCTCTTTATATCTCTATTTACAGAGTAGACGAAATGCAGAGGAGGAAATATAAATAGAAAAGAAGAAAAAATGTCAACGAAGAACTGTAAATGCACAGAGGGAAATGTGAACATAAAATTGGTATTACATACGGACATACGTTTTTTCTTAGATCTATGTAAAAATGTAATATTTTATAGCATAGAGCGAAGTAATATGAACTGATACAGAATATTTGATGAAGTCTAAATACATCTGTTTGTTCAAAACAGAATACACTGTATTGTTCTTGTTGTGAATACATTGGGGTGGATATATTTACGAATGGTATGGTGGTTGTGATCAAGAAGTGAAAAATGACGACCCCTCGTATGCTTGTGAGGATCTCAGCAGGGCTGTCCTGCGGGCTGAAGACGGGTCTGGTAGCAGATGAAGGAGCTCTGGAGAATGCGGGCATCGGTCCCGCCACCTCTCGCATGCTAAGCGAGCGCTCTACCATCTGAGCTAATACCCTGTTCCAGGACAGAAGAAGCTGTTTCCATCGGATTGCTTGAGTGCGTCCAAACGTGGGGCCAGTGGCGCAATGGATAACGCGTCTGACTTCGAATCAGAAGACTGTAGGTTCGACTCCTACCTGGCTCGACAGCATCTACACCCAACTCTCGCTGTTTTCTTCTCATATCTGGCGACCAGCAGCACTACATCATAGTGTGCCGGACCAGGCATGGGAGGACCATCAAAGTCACCGCTACCACACTCCAATCTCATTCCATGATGATTATCAAACCATTGCACCAGTGTGACTGAGGTGCAACATACATTCAATGTGTTCATGGCTCCATCTGCTCATTCAATTCAACCTGTACCCGACTGCTGCCTCTCACCTGAACCGTAGTCAACAGAAATGCGCACTTGTATCACACCTTGTCGACACTGTTAATGTGTTTTTGACACCCAATATCCTGACATGTTGCTAAATCCGTTTAATCTCAATTCTTTCATAATAAGACTCTGTTACAATAAGACACTTCCACAAAACTACATTCATTTGAACAGATAATCACTTTTGAATACAGTGTGGAGTAGTGGTTTGGGCTCTGTACCCTGTAGCACAGCACGGTGTGTGCAATCTCTGGTACACTTACTACTCTTGAGCAAGGGACTTTAGCTAGATTGCACCAGTTAATGCCCACCCATGCCAATGGGTTAAGTGTAAGGAAAACAAAATGTGGTAATATCTCGTTAACATCTGTAAGTCACCCTGGCTTTGGTGTCTGCTAAGAAATCGAGTTAAAGATACGTTGATATGAATCTCCATTGATTTATTTCTATGCTCAACATGTATAATTAATGTATATATTATTATCTTCTCTCTGCATTTATTTTTAATTCTGCCTTGGATTATCCTCCATACATGATAGCCTGTCGCACAAATGAATGTACAATGCATTCTGGCCCTTCTCATCACTACAACAGGCAAAGCCAAAATATGAAAGAGAACGTGAGTTGAAAAGGTGAGGTGGTGTTTTTCTCTTTATATCTCTATTTACAGAGTAGACGAAATGCAGAGGAGGAAATATAAATAGGAAAGAAGAAAAAATGTCAACGAAGAACTGTAAATGCACAGAGGGAAATGTGAACATAAAATTGGTATTACATACGGACATACGCTTTTTCTTAGATCTATGTAAAAATGTAATATTTTATAGCATAGAGCGAAGTAATATGAACTGATACAGAATATTTGAAGAAGTCTAAATACATCTGTTTGTTCAAAACAGAATACACTGTATTGTTCTTGTTGTGAATACATTGGGGTGGATATATTTACGAATGGTATGGTGGTTGTGATCAAGAAGTGAAAAACGACGACCCCTCGTATGCTTGTGAGGATCTCAGCAGGGCTGTCCTGCGGGCTGAAGACGGGTCTGGTAGCAGATGAAGGAGCTCTGGAGAATGCGGGCATCGGTCCCGCCACCTCTCGCATGCTAAGCGAGCGCTCTACCATCTGAGCTAATTCCCCGCTGCTTCCTGTGGCAGCACCGCCCTGTGCAGCGCCGGCTGCAGGTTCGCTCTGAACTTTGCATCCCTTTGGGTTCACTGATACCCTGTTCCAGGACAGAAGAAGCTGTTTCCATCGGATTGCTTGAGTGCGTCCAAACGTGGGGCCAGTGGCGCAATGGATAACGCGTCTGACTTCGAATCAGAAGACTGTAGGTTCGACTCCTACCTGGCTCGACAGCATCTACACCCAACTCTCGCTGTTTTCTTCTCATATCTGGCGACCAGCAGCACTACATCATAGTGTGCCGGACCAGGCATGGGAGGACCATCAAAGTCACCGCTACCACACTCCAATCTCATTCCATGATGATTATCAAACCATTGCACCAGTGTGACTGAGGTGCAACATACATTCAATGTGTTCATGGCTCCATCTGCTCATTCAATTCAACCTGTACCCGACTGCTGCCTCTCACCTGAACCGTAGTCAACAGAAATGCGCACTTGTATCACACCTTGTCGACACTGTTAATGTGTCATTGACACCCAATAACCTGACATGTTGCTTAATCCGTTTAATCTCAATTCTTTCATAATAAGACTCTGTTACAATAAGACACTTCCACAACACTACATTCATTTGAATAGACAATCACTTTTGAATACAGTGTGGAGTAGTGGTTTGGGCTCTGTACCCTGTCGCACAGCACGGTGTGTGCAATCTCTGGTACACTTACTACTCTTGAGCAAGGGACTTTAGCTAGATTGCACCAGTTAATGCCCACCCATGCCAATGGGTTAAGTGTAAGGAAAACAAAATGTGGTAATATCTCGTTAACATCTGTAAGTCACCCTGGCTTTGGTGTCTGCTAAGAAATCGAATTAAAAAATACGTTGATATGAATCTCCATTGATTTATTTCTATGTTCAACATGTATAATTCATGTATTTATTATTATCTTCTCTCTGCATTTATTTTTAATTCTGCCTTGGATTATCCTACATACATGTCGCACAAGTGAATGTACAATGCATTCTGGCCCTTCTCATCACTACAACAAGCAAAGGCAAAATATGAAAGAGAACGTGAGTTGAAAAGGTGAGGTGGTGTTTTTCTCTTTATATCTCTATTTACAGAGTAGACGAAATGCAGAGGAGGAAATATAAATAGAAAAGAAGAAAAAATGTCAACGAAGAACTGTAAATGCACAGAGGGAAATGTGAACATAAAATTGGTATTACATACGGACATACGTTTTTTCTTAGATCTATGTAAAAATGTAATATTTTATAGCATAGAGCGAAGTAATATGAACTGATACAGAATATTTGATGAAGTCTAAATACATCTGTTTGTTCAAAACAGAATACACTGTATTGTTCTTGTTGTGAATACATTGGGGTGGATATATTTACGAATGGTATGGTGGTTGTGATCAAGAAGTGAAAAATGACGACCCCTCGTATGCTTGTGAGGATCTCAGCAGGGCTGTCCTGCGGGCTGAAGACGGGTCTGGTAGCAGATGAAGGAGCTCTGGAGAATGCGGGCATCGGTCCCGCCACCTCTCGCATGCTAAGAGAGCGCTCTACCATCTGAGCTAATTCCCCGCTGCTTCCTGTGGCAGCACCGCCCTGTGCAGCGCCGGCTGCAGGTTCGCTCTGAACTTTGCATCCCTTTGGGTTCACTGATACCCTGTTCCAGGACAGAAGAAGCAGTTTCCATCGGATTGCTTGAGTGCGTCCAAACGTGGGGCCAGTGGCGCAATGGATAACGCGTCTGACTACGAATCAGAAGACTGTAGGTTCGACTCCTACCTGGCTCGACAGCATCTACACCCAACTCTCGCTGTTTTCTTCTCATATCTGGCGACCAGCAGCACTACATCATAGTGTGCCGGACCAGGCATGGGAGGACCATCAAAGTCACCGCTACCACACTCCAATCTCATTCCATGATGATTATCAAACCATTGCACCAGTGTGACTGAGGTGCAACATACATTCAATGTGTTCATGGCTCCATCTGCTCATTCAATTCAACCTGTACCCGACTGCTGCCTCTCACCTGAACCGTAGTCAACAGAAATGCGCACTTGTATCACACCTTGTCGACACTGTTAATGTGTTTTTGACACCCAATATCCTGACATGTTGCTTAATCCGTTTAATCTCAATTCTTTCATAATAAGACTCTGTTACAATAAGACACTTCCACAAAACTACATTCATTTGAACAGATAATCACTTTTGAATACAGTGTGGAGTAGTGGTTTGGGCTCTGTACCCTGTAGCACAGCACGGTGTGTGCAATCTCTGGTACACTTACTACTCTTGAGCAAGGGACTTTAGCTAGATTGCACCAGTTAATGCCCACCCATGCCAATGGGTTAAGTGTAAGGAAAACAAAATGTGGTAATATCTCGTTAACATCTGTAAGTCACCCTGGCTTTGGTGTCTGCTAAGAAATCGAGTTAAAGATACGTTGATATGAATCTCCATTGATTTATTTCTATGCTCAACATGTATAATTAATGTATATATTATTATCTTCTCTCTGCATTTATTTTTAATTCTGCCTTGGATTATCCTCCATACATGATAGCCTGTCGCACAAATGAATGTACAATGCATTCTGGCCCTTCTCATCACTACAACAGGCAAAGCCAAAATATGAAAGAGAACGTGAGTTGAAAAGGTGAGGTGGTGTTTTTCTCTTTATATCTCTATTTACAGAGTAGACGAAATGCAGAGGAGGAAATATAAATAGGAAAGAAGAAAAAATGTCAACGAAGAACTGTAAATGCACAGAGGGAAATGTGAACATAAAATTGGTATTACATACGGACATACGCTTTTTCTTAGATCTATGTAAAAATGTAATATTTTATAGCATAGAGCGAAGTAATATGAACTGATACAGAATATTTGAAGAAGTCTAAATACATCTGTTTGTTCAAAACAGAATACACTGTATTGTTCTTGTTGTGAATACATTGGGGTGGATATATTTACGAATGGTATGGTGGTTGTGATCAAGAAGTGAAAAACGACGACCCCTCGTATGCTTGTGAGGATCTCAGCAGGGCTGTCCTGCGGGCTGAAGACGGGTCTGGTAGCAGATGAAGGAGCTCTGGAGAATGCGGGCATCGGTCCCGCCACCTCTCGCATGCTAAGCGAGCGCTCTACCATCTGAGCTAATTCCCCGCTGCTTCCTGTGGCAGCACCGCCCTGTGCAGCGCCGGCTGCAGGTTCGCTCTGAACTTTGCATCCCTTTGGGTGCACTGATACCCTGTTCCAGGACAGAAGAAGCTGTTTCCATCGGATTGCTTGAGTGCGTCCAAACGTGGGGCCAGTGGCGCAATGGATAACGCGTCTGACTTCGAATCAGAAGACTGTAGGTTCGACTCCTACCTGGCTCGACAGCATCTACACCCAACTCTCGCTGTTTTCTTCTCATATCTGGCGACCAGCAGCACTACATCATAGTGTGCCGGACCAGGCATGGGAGGACCATCAAAGTCACCGCTACCACACTCCAATCTCATTCCATGATGATTATCAAACCATTGCACCAGTGTGACTGAGGTGCAACATACATTCAATGTGTTCATGGCTCCATCTGCTCATTCAATTCAACCTGTACCCGACTGCTGCCTCTCACCTGAACCGTAGTCAACAGAAATGCGCACTTGTATCACACCTTGTCGACACTGTTAATGTGTCATTGACACCCAATAACCTGACATGTTGCTTAATCCGTTTAATCTCAATTCTTTCATAATAAGACTCTGTTACAATAAGACACTTCCACAACACTACATTCATTTGAATAGACAATCACTTTTGAATACAGTGTGGAGTAGTGGTTTGGGCTCTGTACCCTGTCGCACAGCACGGTGTGTGCAATCTCTGGTACACTTACTACTCTTGAGCAAGGGACTTTAGCTAGATTGCACCAGTTAATGCCCACCCATGCCAATGGGTTAAGTGTAAGGAAAACAAAATGTGGTAATATCTCGTTAACATCTGTAAGTCACCCTGGCTTTGGTGTCTGCTAAGAAATCGAATTAAAAAATACGTTGATATGAATCTCCATTGATTTATTTCTGTGTTCAACATGTATAATTCATGTATTTATTATTATCTTCTCTCTGCATTTATTTTTAATTCTGCCTTGGATTATCCTACATACATGTCGCACAAGTGAATGTACAATGCATTCTGGCCCTTCTCATCACTACAACAAGCAAAGCCAAAATATGAAAGAGAAAGTGAGTTGAAAAGGTGAGGTGGTGTTTTTCTCTTTATATCTCTATTTACAGAGTAGACGAAATGCAGAGGAGGAAATATAAATAGAAAAGAAGAAAAAATGTCAACGAAGAACTGTAAATGCACAGAGGGAAATGTGAACATAAAATTGGTATTACATACGGACATACGTTTTTTCTTAGATCTATGTAAAAATGTAATATTTTATAGCATAGAGCGAAGTAATATGAACTGATACAGAATATTTGATGAAGTCTAAATACATCTGTTTGTTCAAAACAGAATACACTGTATTGTTCTTGTTGTGAATACATTGGGGTGGATATATTTACGAATGGTATGGTGGTTGTGATAAAGAAGTGAAAAATGACGACCCCTCGTATGCTTGTGAGGATCTCAGCAGGGCTGTCCTGCGGGCTGAAGACGGGTCTGGTAGCAGATGAAGGAGCTCTGGAGAATGCGGGCATCGGTCCCGCCACCTCTCGCATGCTAAGCGAGCGCTCTACCATCTGAGCTAATTCCCCGCTGCTTCCTGTGGCAGCACCGCCCTGTGCAGCGCCGGCTGCAGGTTCGCTCTGAACTTTGCATCCCTTTGGGTTCACTGATACCCTGTTCCAGGACAGAAGAAGCAGTTTCCATCGGATTGCTTGAGTGCGTCCAAACGTGGGGCCAGTGGCGCAATGGATAACGCGTCTGACTACGAATCAGAAGACTGTAGGTTCGACTCCTACCTGGCTCGACAGCATCTACACCCAACTCTCGCTGTTTTCTTCTCATATCTGGCGACCAGCAGCACTACATCATAGTGTGCCGGACCAGGCATGGGAGGACCATCAAAGTCACCGCTACCACACTCCAATCTCATTCCATGATGATTATCAAACCATTGCACCAGTGTGACTGAGGTGCAACATACATTCAATGTGTTCATGGCTCCATCTGCTCATTCAATTCAACCTGTACCCGACTGCTGCCTCTCACCTGAACGGTAGTCAACAGAAATGCGCACTTGTATCACACCTTGTCGACACTGTTAATGTGTCATTGACACCCAATAACCTGACATGTTGCTTAATCCGTTTAATCTCAATTCTTTCATAATAAGACTCTGTTACAATAAGACACTTCCACAACACTACATTCATTTGAACAGATAATCACTTTTGAATACAGTGTGGAGTAGTGGTTTGGGCTCTGTACCCTGTAGCACAGCACGGTGTGTGCAATCTCTGGTTCGCTGACTACTCTTGAGCAAGGGACTTTAGCTAGAGTGCACCAGTTAATGCCCACCCATGCCAATGGGTTAAGTGTAAGGAAAACAAAATGTGGTAATATCTCTTTAACATCTGTAAGTCACCCTGGCTTTGGTGTCTGCTAAGAAATCGAATTAAAAATACGTTGATATGAATCTCCATTGATTTATTTCTGTGTTCAACATGTATAATTCATGTATTTATTATTATCTTCTCTCTGCATTTATTTTTAATTCTGCCTTGGATTATCCTCCATACATGATAGCCTGTCGCACAAATGAATGTACAATGCATTCTGGCCCTTCTCATCACTACAACAAGCAAAGGCAAAATATGAAAGAGAACGTGAGTTGAAAAGGTGAGGTGGTGTTTTTCTCTTTATATCTCTATTTACAGAGTAGACGAAATGCAGAGGAGGAAATATAAATAGAAAAGAAGAAAAAATGTCAACGAAGAACTGTAAATGCACAGAGGGAAATGTGAACATAAAATTGGTATTACATACGGACATACGTTTTTTCTTAGATCTATGTAAAAATGTAATATTTTATAGCATAGAGCGAAGTAATATGAACTGATACAGAATATTTGATGAAGTCTAAATACATCTGTTTGTTCAAAACAGAATACACTGTATTGTTCTTGTTGTGAATACATTGGGGTGCATATATTTACGAATGGTATGGTGGTTGTGATCAAGAAGTGAAAAATGACGACCCCTCGTATGCTTGTGAGGATCTCAGCAGGGCTGTCCTGCAGGCTGAAGACGGGTCTGGTAGCAGATGAAGGAGCTCTGGAGAATGCGGGCATCGGTCCCGCCACCTATCGCATGCTAAGCGAGCGCTCTACCATCTGAGCTAATACCCTGTTCCAGGACAGAAGGAGCTGTTTCCATCGGATTGTTTGAGTGCGTCCAAACGTGGGGCCAGTGGCGCAATGGATAACGCGTCTGACTTCGAATCAGAAGACTGTAGGATCGACTCCTACCTGGCTCGACAGCATCTACACCCAACTCTCGCTGTTTTCTTCTCATATCTGGCGACCAGCAGCACTACATCATAGTGTGCCGGACCAGGCATGGGAGGACCATCAAAGTCACCGCTACCACACTCCAATCTCATTCCATGATGATTATCAAACCATTGCACCAGTGTGACTGAGGTGCAACATACATTCAATGTGTTCATGGCTCCATCTGCTCATTCAATTCAACCTGTACCCGACTGCTGCCTCTCACCTGAACCGTAGTCAACAGAAATGCGCACTTGTATCACACCTTGTCGACACTGTTAATGTGTCATTGACACCCAATAACCTGACATGTTGCTTAATCCGTTTAATCTCAATTCTTTCATAATAAGACTCTGTTACAATTAGACACTTCCAAAACACTACATTCATTTGAATAGACAATCACTTTTGAATACAGTGTGGAGTAGTGGTTTGGGCTCTGTACCCTGTAGCACAGCACGGTGTGTGCAATCTCTGGTACACTTACTACTCTTGAGCAAGGGACTTTAGCTAGATTGCACCAGTTAATGCCCACCCATGCCAATGGGTTAAGTGTAAGGAAAACAAAATGTGGTAATATCTCGTTAACATCTGTAAGTCACCCTGGCTTTGGTGTCTGCTAAGAAATCGAGTTAAAGATACGTTGATATGAATCTCCATTGATTTATTTCTATGCTCAACATGTATAATTAATGTATATATTATTATCTTCTCTCTGCATTTATTTTTAATTCTGCCTTGGATTATCCTCCATACATGATAGCCTGTCGCACAAATGAATGTACAATGCATTCTGGCCCTTCTCATCACTACAACAGGCAAAGCCAAAATATGAAAGAGAACGTGAGTTGAAAAGGTGAGGTGGTGTTTTTCTCTTTATATCTCTATTTACAGAGTAGACGAAATGCAGAGGAGGAAATATAAATAGGAAAGAAGAAAAAATGTCAACGAAGAACTGTAAATGCACAGAGGGAAATGTGAACATAAAATTGGTATTACATACGGACATACGCTTTTTCTTAGATCTATGTAAAAATGTAATATTTTATAGCATAGAGCGAAGTAATATGAACTGATACAGAATATTAGATGAAGTCTAAATACATCTGCTTGCTCAAAACAGAATACACTGTATTGTTCTTGTTGTGAATACATTGGGTTGGATATATTTACGAATGGTATGGTGGTTGTGATCAAGAAGTGAAAAACGACGACCCCATGTATGCTTGTGAGGATCTCAGCAGGGCTGTCCTGCGGGCTGAAGACGGGTCTGGTAGCAGATGAAGGAGCTCTGGAGAATGCGGGCATCGGTCCCGCCACCTCTCGCATGCTAAGCGAGCGCTCTACCATCTGAGCTAATTCCCCGCTACTTCCTGTGGCAGCACCGCCCTGTGCAGCGCCGGCTGCAGGTTCGCTCTGAACTTTGCATCCCTTTGGGTTCACTGATACCCTGTTCCAGGACAGAAGAAGCTGTTTCCATCGGATTGCTTGAGTGCGTCCAAACGTGGGGCCAGTGGCGCAATGGATAACGCGTCTGACTTCGAATCAGAAGACTGTAGGTTCGACTCCTACCTGGCTCGACAGCATCTACACCCAACTCTCGCTGTTTTCTTCTCATATCTGGCGACCAGCAGCACTACATCATAGTGTGCCGGACCAGGCATGGGAGGACCATCAAAGTCACCGCTACCACACTCCAATCTCATTCCATGATGATTATCAAACCATTGCACCAGTGTGACTGAGGTGCAACATACATTCAATGTGTTCATGGCTCCATCTGCTCATTCAATTCAACCTGTACCCGACTGCTGCCTCTCACCTGAACCGTAGTCAACAGAAATGCGCACTTGTATCACACCTTGTGGACACTGTTAATGTGTCATTGACACCCAATAACCTGACATGTTGCTTAATCCGTTTAATCTCAATTCTTTCATAATAAGACTCTGTTACAATAAGACACTTCCACAACACTACATTCATTTGAATAGACAATCACTTTTGAATACAGTGTGGAGTAGTGGTTTGGGCTCTGTACCCTGTCGCACAGCACGGTGTGTGCAATCTCTGGTACACTTACTACTCTTGAGCAAGGGACTTTAGCTAGATTGCACCAGTTAATGCCCACCCATGCCAATGGGTTAAGTGTAAGGAAAACAAAATGTGGTAATATCTCGTTAACATCTGTAAGTCACCCTGGCTTTGGTGTCTGCTAAGAAATCGAATTAAAAAATACGTTGATATGAATCTCCATTGATTTATTTCTATGTTCAACATGTATAATTCATGTATTTATTATTATCTTCTCTCTGCATTTATTTTTAATTCTGCCTTGGATTATCCTCCATACATGTCGCACAAGTGAATGTACAATGCATTCTGGCCCTTCTCATCACTACAACAAGCAAAGGCAAAATATGAAAGAGAACGTGAGTTGAAAAGGTGAGGTGGTGTTTTTCTCTTTATATCTCTATTTACAGAGTAGACGAAATGCAGAGGAGGAAATATAAATAGAAAAGAAGAAAAAATGTCAACGAAGAACTGTAAATGCACAGAGGGAAATGTGAACATAAAATTGGTATTACATACGGACATACGTTTTTTCTTAGATCTATGTAAAAATGTAATATTTTATAGCATAGAGCGAAGTAATATGAACTGATACAGAATATTTGATGAAGTCTAAATACATCTGTTTGTTCAAAACAGAATACACTGTATTGTTCTTGTTGTGAATACATTGGGGTGGATATATTTACGAATGGTATGGTGGTTGTGATCAAGAAGTGAAAAATGACGACCCCTCGTATGCTTGTGAGGATCTCAGCAGGGCTGTCCTGCGGGCTGAAGACGGGTCTGGTAGCAGATGAAGGAGCTCTGGAGAATGCGGGCATCGGTCCCGCCACCTCTCGCATGCTAAGCGAGCGCTCTACCATCTGAGCTAATTCCCCGCTGCTTCCTGTGGCAGCACCGCCCTGTGCAGCGCCGGCTGCAGGTTCGCTCTGAACTTTGCATCCCTTTGGGTTCACTGATACCCTGTTCCAGGACAGAAGAAGCTGTTTCCATCGGATTGCTTGAGTGCGTCCAAACGTGGGGCTAGTGGCGCAATGGATAACGCGTCTGACTACGAATCAAAAGACCGTAGGTTCGACTCCTACCTGGCTCGACAGCATCTACACCCAACTCTCGCTGTTTTCTTCTCATATCTGGCGACCAGCAGCACTACATCATAGTGTGCCGGACCAGGCATGGGAGGATCATCAAAGTCACCGCTACCACACTCCAATCTCATTCCATGATGATTATCAAACCATTGCACCAGTGTGACTGAGGTGCAACATACATTCAATGTGTTCATGGCTCCATCTGCTCATTCAATTCAACCTGTACCCGACTGCTGTCTCTCAACAGAAATGCGCACTTGTATCACACCTTGTCGACACTGTTAATGTGTCATTGACACCCAATAACCTGACATGTTGCTTAATCCGTTTAATCTCAATTCTTTCATAATAAGACTCTGTTACAATAAGACACTTCCAAAACACTACATTCATTTGAATAGACAATCACTTTTGAATACAGTGTGGAGTAGTGGTTTGGGCTCTGTACCCTGTAGCACAGCACGGTGTGTGCAATCCCTGGTTCGCTGACTACTCTTGAGCAAGGGACTTTAGCTAGATTGCACCAGTTAATGCATACCCATGCCAATGGGTTAAGTGTAAGGAAAACAAATTGTGGTAATATCTCGTTAACATCCCGAAGTCACCCTGGATATGGTGTCTGCTAAGAAATCGAATTAAAAAATACGTTGATATGAATCTCCATTGATTTATTTCTATGTTCAACATGTATAATTCATGTATTTATTATTATCTTCTCTCTGCATTTTTTTTTAATTCTGCCTTGGATTATCCTCCATACATGATAGCCTGTCGCACAAATCAATGTACAATGCATTCTGGCCCTTCTCATCACTACAACAAGCAAAGCCAAAATATGAAAGAGAACGTGAGTTGAAAAGGTGAGGTGGTGTTTTTCTCTTTATTTCTCTATTTACAGAGTAGACGAAATGCAGAGGAGGAAATATAAATAGGAAAGAAGAAAAAATGTCAACGAAGAACTGTAAATGCACAGAGGGAAATGTGAACATAAAATTAGTATTACGTACGGACATACGTTTTTTCTTAGATCTATGTAAAAATGTAATATTTTATAGCATAGAGCGACGTAATATGAACTGATACAGAATATTTGAAGAAGTCTAAATACATCTGTTTGTTCAAAACAGAATACACTGTATTGTTCTTGTTGTGAATACATTGGGGTGGATATATTTACGAATGTTATGGTGGTTGTGATAAAGAAGTGAAAAATGACGACCCCTCGTATGCCTGTGAGGATCTCAGCAGGGCTGTCCTGCGGGCTGAAGACCGGTCTGGTAGCAGATGAAGGAGCTCTGGAGAATGCGGGCATCTGTCCCGCCACCTCTCGCATGCTAAGCGAGCGCTCTACCATCTGAGCTAATTCCCCGCTGCTTCCTGTGGCAGCACCGCCCTGTGCAGCGCCGGCTGCAGGTTCGCTCTGAACTTTGCATCCCTTTGGCTGCACTGATACCCTGTTCCAGGACAGAAGAAGCTGTTTCCATCGGATTGTTTGAGTGCGTCCAAACGTGGGGCCAGTGGCGCAATGGATAACGCGTTTGACTACGAATCAGAAGACTGTAGGTTCGACTCCTACCTGGCTCGACAGCATCTACACCCAACTCTCGCTGTTTTCTTCTCATATCTGGCGACCAGCAGCACTACATCATAGTGTGCCGGACCAGGCATGGGAGGACCATCAAAGTCACCGCTACCACACTCCAATCTCATTCCATGATGATTATCAAACCATTGCACCAGTGTGACTGAGGTGCAACATACATTCAATGTGTTCATGGCTCCATCTGCTCATTCAATTCAACCTGTACCCGACTGCTGCCTCTCACCTGAACCGTAGTCAACAGAAATGCGCACTTGTATCACACCTTGTCGACACTGTTAATGTGTCATTGACACCCAATAACCTGACATGTTGCTTAATCCGTTTAATCTCAATTCTTTCATAATAAGACTCTGTTACAATAAGACAGTTCCACAACACTACATTCATTTGAATAGACAATCACTTTTGAATACAGTGTGGAGTAGTGGTTTGGGCTCTGTACCCTGTCGCAGAGCACGGTGTGTGCAATCCCTGGTTCGCTCACTACTCTTGAGCAAGGGACTTTAGCTAGATTGCACCAGTTAATGCCCACCCATGCCAATGGGTTAAGTGTAAGGAAAACAAAATGTGGTAATATCTCTTTAACATCTGTAAGTCACCCTGGCTTTGGTGTCTGCTAAGAAATCGAATTAAAAATACGTTGATATGAATCTCCATTGATTTATTTCTATGTTCAACATGTATAATTCATGTATTTATTATTATCTTCTCTCTGCATTTATTTTTAATTCTGCCTTGGATTATCCTTCATACAAGTCGCACAAATGAATGTACAATGCATTCTGGCCCTTCTCATCACTACAACAAGCAAAGCCAAAATATGAAAGAGAAAGTGAGTTGAAAAGGTGAGGTGGTGTTTTTCTCTTTATATCTCTATTTACAGAGTAGACGAAATGCAGAGGAGGAAATATAAATAGAAAAGAAGAAAAAATGTCAACGAAGAACTGTAAATGCACAGAGGGAAATGTGAACATAAAATTGGTATTACATACGGACATACGTTTTTTCTTAGATCTATGTAAAAATGTAATATTTTATAGCATAGAGCGAAGTAATATGAACTGATACAGAATATTTGATGAAGTCTAAATACATCTGTTTGTTCAAAACAGAATACACTGTATTGTTCTTGTTGTGAATACATTGGGGTGGATATATTTACGAATGGTATGGTGGTTGTGATCAAGAAGTGAAAAATGACGACCCCTCGTATGCTTGTGAGGATCTCAGCAGGGCTGTCCTGCGGGCTGAAGACGGGTCTGGTAGCAGATGAAGGAGCTCTGGAGAATGCGGGCATCGGTCCCGCCACCTCTCGCATGCTAAGCGAGCGCTCTACCATCTGAGCTAATTCCCCGCTGCTTCCTGTGGCAGCACCGCCCTGTGCAGCGCCGGCTGCAGGTTCGCTCTGAACTTTGCATCCCTTTGGGTTCACTGATACCCTGTTCCAGGACAGAAGAAGCTGTTTCCATCGGATTGCTTGAGTGCGTCCAAACGTGGGGCTAGTGGCGCAATGGATAACGCGTCTGACTACGAATCAAAAGACCGTAGGTTCGACTCCTACCTGGCTCGACAGCATCTACACCCAACTCTCGCTGTTTTCTTCTCATATCTGGCGACCAGCAGCACTACATCATAGTGTGCCGGACCAGGCATGGGAGGATCATCAAAGTCACCGCTACCACACTCCAATCTCATTCCATGATGATTATCAAACCATTGCACCAGTGTGACTGAGGTGCAACATACATTCAATGTGTTCATGGCTCCATCTGCTCATTCAATTCAACCTGTACCCGACTGCTGCCTCTCACCTGAACCGTAGTCAACAGAAATGCGCACTTGTATCACACCTTGTCGACACTGTTAATGTGTCATTGACACCCAATAACCTGACATGTTGCTTAATCCGTTTAATCTCAATTCTTTCATAATAAGACTCTGTTACAATAAGACACTTCCAAAACACTACATTCATTTGAATAGACAATCACTTTTGAATACAGTGTGGAGTAGTGGTTTGGGCTCTGTACCCTGTAGCACAGCACGGTGTGTGCAATCCCTGGTTCGCTGACTACTCTTGAGCAAGGGACTTTAGCTAGATTGCACCAGTTAATGCCCACCCATGCCAATGGGTTAAGTGTAAGGAAAACAAAATGTGGTAATATCTCGTTAACATCCCGAAGTCACCCTGGATATGGTGTCTGCTAAGAAATCGAATTAAAAAATACGTTGATATGAATCTCCATTGATTTATTTCTATGTTCAACATGTATAATTCATGTATTTATTATTATCTTCTCTCTGCATTTATTTTTAATTCTGCCTTGGATTATCCTCCATACATGATAGCCTGTCGCACAAATCAATGTACAATGCATTCTGGCCCTTCTCATCAGTACAACAAGCAAAGCCAAAATATGAAAGAGAACGTGAGTTGAAAAGGTGAGGTGGTGTTTTTCTCTTTATTTCTCTATTTACAGAGTAGACGAAATGCAGAGGAGGAAATATAAATAGGAAAGAAGAAAAAATGTCAACGAAGAACTGTAAATGCACAGAGTGAAATGTGAACATAAAATTGGTATTACATACGGACATACGTTTTTTCTTAGATCTATGTAAAAATGTAATATTTTATAGCATAGAGCGACGTAATATGAACTGATACAGAATATTTGAAGAAGTCTAAATACATCTGTTTGTTCAAAACAGAATACACTGTATTGTTCTTGTTGTGAATACATTGGGGTGGATATATTTACGAATGTTATGGTGGTTGTGATCAAGAAGTGAAAAATGATGACCCCTCGTATGCTTGTGAGGATCTCAGCAGGGCTGTCCTGCGGGCTGAAGACGGGTCTGGTAGCAGATGAAGGAGCTCTGGAGAATGCGGGCATCGGTCCCGCCACCTCTCGCATGCTAAGCGAGCGCTCTACCATCTGAGCTAATTCCCCGCTGCTTCCTGTGGCAGCACCGCCCTGTGCAGCGCCGGCTGCAGGTTCGCTCTGAACTTTGCATCCCTTTGGCTGCACTGATACCCTGTTCCAGGACAGAAGAAGCTGTTTCCATCGGATTGTTTGAGTGCGTCCAAACGTGGGGCCAGTGGCGCAATGGATAACGCGTTTGACTACGAATCAGAAGACTGTAGGTTCGACTCCTACCTGGCTCGACAGCATCTACACCCAACTCTCGCTGTTTTCTTCTCATATCTGGCGACCAGCAGCACTACATCATAGTGTGCCGGACCAGGCATGGGAGGACCATCAAAGTCACCGCTACCACACTCCAATCTCATTCCATGATGATTATCAAACCATTGCACCAGTGTGACTGAGGTGCAACATACATACAATGTGTTCATGGCTCCATCTGCTCATTCAATTCAACCTGTACCCGACTGCTGCCTCTCACCTGAACCGTAGTCAACAGAAATGCGCACTTGTATCACACCTTGTCGACACTGTTAATGTGTCATTGACACCCAATAACCTGACATGTTGCTTAATCCGTTTAATCTCAATTCTTTCATAATAAGACTCTGTTACAATAAGACACTTCCAAAACACTACATTCATTTGAATAGACAATCACTTTTGAATACAGTGTGGAGTAGTGGTTTGGGCTCTGTACCCTGTAGCACAGCACGGTGTGTGCAATCCCTGGTTCGCTGACTACTCTTGAGCAAGGGACTTTAGCTAGATTGCACCAGTTAATGCCCACCCATGCCAATGGGTTAAGTGTAAGGAAAACAAAATGTGGTAATATCTCGTTAACATCCCGAAGTCACCCTGGATATGGTGTCTGCTAAGAAATCGAATTAAAAAATACGTTGATATGAATCTCCATTGATTTATTTCTATGTTCAACATGTATAATTCATGTATTTATTATTATCTTCTCTCTGCATTTATTTTTAATTCTGCCTTGGATTATCCTCCATACATGATAGCCTGTCGCACAAATCAATGTACAATGCATTCTGGCCCTTCTCATCAGTACAACAAGCAAAGCCAAAATATGAAAGAGAACGTGAGTTGAAAAGGTGAGGTGGTGTTTTTCTCTTTATTTCTCTATTTACAGAGTAGACGAAATGCAGAGGAGGAAATATAAATAGGAAAGAAGAAAAAATGTCAACGAAGAACTGTAAATGCACAGAGGGAAATGTGAACATAAAATTAGTATTACGTACGGACATACGTTTTTTCTTAGATCTATGTAAAAATGTAATATTTTATAGCATAGAGCGACGTAATATGAACTGATACAGAATATTTGAAGAAGTCTAAATACATCTGTTTGTTCAAAACAGAATACACTGTATTGTTCTTGTTGTGAATACATTGGGGTGGATATATTTACGAATGTTATGGTGGTTGTGATAAAGAAGTGAAAAATGACGACCCCTCGTATGCCTGTGAGGATCTCAGCAGGGCTGTCCTGCGGGCTGACGACGGGTCTGGTAGCAGATGAAGGAGCTCTGGAGAATGCGGGCATCGGTCCCGCCACCTCTCGCATGCTAAGCGAGCGCTCTACCATCTGAGCTAATTCCCCGCTGCTTCCTGTGGCAGCACCGCCCTGTGCAGCGCCGGCTGCAGGTTCGCTCTGAACTTTGCATCCCTTTGGCTGCACTGATACCCTGTTCCAGGACAGAAGAAGCTGTTTCCATCGGATTGTTTGAGTGGGTCCAAACGTGGGGCCAGTGGCGCAATGGATGACGCGTTTGACTACGAATCAGAAGACTGTAGGTTCGACTCCTACCTGGCTCGACAGCATCTACACCCAACTCTCGCTGTTTTCTTCTCATATCTGGCGACCAGCAGCACTACATCATAGTGTGCCGGACCAGGCATGGGAGGACCATCAAAGTCACCGCTACCACACTCCAATCTCATTCCATGATGATTATCAAACCATTGCACCAGTGTGACTGAGGTGCAACATACATTCAATGTGTTCATGGCTCCATCTGCTCATTCAATTCAACCTGTACCCGACTGCTGCCTCTCACCTGAACCGTAGTCAACAGAAATGCGCACTTGTATCACACCTTGTCGACACTGTTAATGTGTCATTGACACCCAATAACCTGACATGTTGCTTAATCCGTTTAATCTCAATTCTTTCATAATAAGACTCTGTTACAATAAGACACTTCCACAACACTACATTCATTTGAATAGACAATCACTTTTGAATACAGTGTGGAGTAGTGGTTTGGGCTCTGTACCCTGTAGCACAGCACGGTGTGTGCAATCTCTGGTACACTTACT
Organism: Amia ocellicauda; assembly: GCF_036373705.1. Taxonomy (NCBI): domain Eukaryota; kingdom Metazoa; phylum Chordata; class Actinopteri; order Amiiformes; family Amiidae; genus Amia; species Amia ocellicauda. The sequence continues at coordinate 4,585,009 of NC_089863.1, forward strand.
ACTCTTGAGCAAGGGACTTTAGCTAGATTGCACCAGTTAATGCCCACCCATGCCAATGGGTTAAGTGTAAGGAAAACAAAATGTGGTAATATCTCTTTAACATCTGTAAGTCACCCTGGCTTTGGTGTCTGCTAAGAAATCGAATTAAAAATACGTTGATATGAATCTCCATTGATTTATTTCTATGTTCAACATGTATAATTCATGTATTTATTATTATCTTCTCTCTGCATTTATTTTTAATTCTGCCTTGGATTATCCTTCATACAAGTCGCACAAATGAATGTACAATGCATTCTGGCCCTTCTCATCACTACAACAAGCAAAGCCATACTATGAAAGAAAACGTGAGTTGAAAAGGTGAGGTGGTGTTTTTCTCTATATGTATCTATTTACAGAGTAGACGAAATGCAGAGGAGGAAATATAAATAGGAAAGAAGAAAAAATGTCAACGAAGAACTGTAAATGCACAGAGGGAAATGTGAACATAAAATTGGTATTACATACGGACATACGTTTTTTCTTAGATCTATGTAAAAATGTAATATTTTATAGCATAGAGCGTAGTAATATGAACTGATACAGAATATTAGATGAAGTCTAAATACATCTGTTTGTTCAAAACAGAATACACTGTATTGTTCTTGTTGTGAATACATTGGGGTGGATATATTTACGAATGGTATGGTGGTTGTGATCAAGAAGTGAGAAATGACGACCCCTCGTATGCTTGTGAGGATCTCAGCAGGGCTGTCCTGCGGGCTGAAGACGGGTCTGGTAGCAGATGAAGGAGCTCTGGAGAATGCGGGCATCGGTCCCGCCACCTCTCGCATGCTAAGCGAGCGCTCTACCATCTGAGCTAATTCCCCGCTGCTTCCTGTGGCAGCACCGCCCTGTGCAGCGCCGGCTGCAGGTTCGCTCTGAACTTTGCATCCCTTTGGGTGCACTGATACCCTGTTCCAGGACAGAAGAAGCAGTTTCCATCGGATTGCTTGAGTGCGTCCAAACGTGGGGCCAGTGGCGCAATGGATAACGCGTCTGACTACGAGTCAGAAGACTGTAGGTTCGACTCCTACCTGGCTCGACAGCATCTACAACCAACTCTCGCTGTTTTCTTCTCATATCTGGCGACCAGCAGCACTACATCATAGTGTGCCGGACCAGGCATGGGAGGACCATCAAAGTCACCGCTACCACACTCCAATCTCATTCCATGATGATTATCAAACCATTGCACCAGTGTGACTGAGGTGCAACATACATTCAATGTGTTCATGGCTCCATCTGCTCATTCAATTCAACCTGTACCCGACTGCTGCCTCTCACCTGAACCGTAGTCAACAGAAATGCGCACTTGTATCACACCTTGTCGACACTGTTAATGTGTTTTTGACACCCAATATCCTGACATGTTGCTTAATCCGTTTAATCTCAATTATTTCATAATAAGACTCTGTTACAATAAGACACTTCCACAAAACTACATTCATTTGAACAGATAATCACTTTTGAATACAGTGTGGAGTAGTGGTTTGGGCTCTGTACCCTGTAGCAGAGCACGGTGTGTGCAATCCCTGGTTCGCTGACTACTCTTGAGCAAGGGACTTTAGCTAGATTGCACCAGTTAATGCCAACCCATGCCAATGGGTTAAGTGTAAGGAAAACAAAATGTGGTAATATCTCGTTAACATCCCGAAGTCACCCTGGATATGGTGTCTGCTAAGAAATCGAATTAAAAAATACGTTGATATGAATCTCCATTGATTTATTTCTATGTTCAACATGTATAATTCATGTATTTATTATTATCTTCTCTCTGCATTTATTTTTAATTCTGCCTTGGATTATCCTCCATACATGATAGCCTGTCGCACAAATCAATGTACAATGCATTCTGGCCCTTCTCATCAGTACAACAAGCAAAGCCAAAATATGAAAGAGAACGTGAGTTGAAAAGGTGAGGTGGTGTTTTTCTCTTTATTTCTCTATTTACAGAGTAGACGAAATGCAGAGGAGGAAATATAAATAGGAAAGAAGAAAAAATGTCAACGAAGAACTGTAAATGCACAGAGTGAAATGTGAACATAAAATTGGTATTACATACGGACATACGTTTTTTCTTAGATCTATGTAAAAATGTAATATTTTATAGCATAGAGCGACGTAATATGAACTGATACAGAATATTTGAAGAAGTCTAAATACATCTGTTTGTTCAAAACAGAATACACTGTATTGTTCTTGTTGTGAATACATTGGGGTGGATATATTTACGAATGTTATGGTGGTTGTGATCAAGAAGTGAAAAATGATGACCCCTCGTATGCTTGTGAGGATCTCAGCAGGGCTGTCCTGCGGGCTGAAGACGGGTCTGGTAGCAGATGAAGGAGCTCTGGAGAATGCGGGCATCGGTCCCGCCACCTCTCGCATGCTAAGCGAGCGCTCTACCATCTGAGCTAATTCCCCGCTGCTTCCTGTGGCAGCACCGCCCTGTGCAGCGCCGGCTGCAGGTTCGCTCTGAACTTTGCATCCCTTTGGCTGCACTGATACCCTGTTCCAGGACAGAAGAAGCTGTTTCCATCGGATTGTTTGAGTGCGTCCAAACGTGGGGCCAGTGGCGCAATGGATAACGCGTTTGACTACGAATCAGAAGACTGTAGGTTCGACTCCTACCTGGCTCGACAGCATCTACACCCAACTCTCGCTGTTTTCTTCTCATATCTGGCGACCAGCAGCACTACATCATAGTGTGCCGGACCAGGCATGGGAGGACCATCAAAGTCACCGCTACCACACTCCAATCTCATTCCATGATGATTATCAAACCATTGCACCAGTGTGACTGAGGTGCAACATACATTCAATGTGTTCATGGCTCCATCTGCTCATTCAATTCAACCTGTACCCGACTGCTGCCTCTCACCTGAACCGTAGTCAACAGAAATGCGCACTTGTATCACACCTTGTCGACACTGTTAATGTGTCATTGACACCCAATAACCTGACATGTTGCTTAATCCGTTTAATCTCAATTCTTTCATAATAAGACTCTGTTACAATAAGACACTTCCAAAACACTACATTCATTTGAATAGACAATCACTTTTGAATACAGTGTGGAGTAGTGGTTTGGGCTCTGTACCCTGTAGCACAGCACGGTGTGTGCAATCCCTGGTTCGCTGACTACTCTTGAGCAAGGGACTTTAGCTAGATTGCACCAGTTAATGCCCACCCATGCCAATGGGTTAAGTGTAAGGAAAACAAAATGTGGTAATATCTCGTTAACATCCCGAAGTCACCCTGGATATGGTGTCTGCTAAGAAATCGAATTAAAAAATACGTTGATATGAATCTCCATTGATTTATTTCTATGTTCAACATGTATAATTCATGTATTTGTTATTATCTTCTCTCTGCATTTATTTTTAATTCTGCCTTGGATTATCCTCCATACATGATAGCCTGTCGCACAAATCAATGTACAATGCATTCTGGCCCTTCTCATCACTACAACAAGCAAAGCCAAAATATGAAAGAGAACGTGAGTTGAAAAGGTGAGGTGGTGTTTTTCTCTTTATTTCTCTATTTACAGAGTAGACGAAATGCAGAGGAGGAAATATAAATAGAAAAGAAGAAAAAATGTCAACGAAGAACTGTAAATGCACAGAGTGAAATGTGAACATAAAATTAGTATTACGTACGGACATACGTTTTTTCTTAGATCTATGTAAAAATGTAATATTTTATAGCATAGAGCGACGTAATATGAACTGATACAGAATATTTGAAGAAGTCTAAATACATCTGTTTGTTCAAAACAGAATACACTGTATTGTTCTTGTTGTGAATACATTGGGGTGGATATATTTACGAATGTTATGGTGGTTGTGATAAAGAAGTGAAAAATGACGACCCCTCGTATGCCTGTGAGGATCTCAGCAGGGCTGTCCTGCGGGCTGAAGACGGGTCTGGTAGCAGATGAAGGAGCTCTGGAGAATGCGGGCATCGGTCCCGCCACCTCTCGCATGCTAAGCGAGCGCTCTACCATCTGAGCTAATTCCCCGCTGCTTCCTGTGGCAGCACCGCCCTGTGCAGCGCCGGCTGCAGGTTCGCTCTGAACTTTGCATCCCTTTGGCTGCACTGATACCCTGTTCCAGGACAGAAGAAGCTGTTTCCATCGGATTGTTTGAGTGCGTCCAAACGTGGGGCCAGTGGCGCAATGGATAACGCGTTTGACTACGAATCAGAAGACTGTAGGTTCGACTCCTACCTGGCTCGACAGCATCTACACCCAACTCTCGCTGTTTTCTTCTCATATCTGGCGACCAGCAGCACTACATCATAGTGTGCCGGACCAGGCATGGGAGGACCATCAAAGTCACCGCTACCACACTCCAATCTCATTCCATGATGATTATCAAACCATTGCACCAGTGTGACTGAGGTGCAACATACATTCAATGTGTTCATGGCTCCATCTGCTCATTCAATTCAACCTGTACCCGACTGCTGCCTCTCACCTGAACCGTAGTCAACAGAAATGCGCACTTGTATCACACCTTGTCGACACTGTTAATGTGTCATTGACACCCAATAACCTGACATGTTGCTTAATCCGTTTAATCTCAATTCTTTCATAATAAGACTCTGTTACAATAAGACACTTCCACAACACTACATTCATTTGAATAGACAATCACTTTTGAATACAGTGTGGAGTAGTGGTTTGGGCTCTGTACCCTGTAGCACAGCACGGTGTGTGCAATCTCTGGTACACTTACTACTCTTGAGCAAGGGACTTTAGCTAGATTGCACCAGTTAATGCCCACCCATGCCAATGGGTTAAGTGTAAGGAAAACAAAATGTGGTAATATCTCTTTAACATCTGTAAGTCACCCTGGCTTTGGTGTCTGCTAAGAAATCGAATTAAAAATACGTTGATATGAATCTCCATTGATTTATTTCTATGTTCAACATGTATAATTCATGTATTTATTATTATCTTCTCTCTGCATTTATTTTTAATTCTGCCTTGGATTATCCTTCATACAAGTCGCACAAATGAATGTACAATGCATTCTGGCCCTTCTCATCACTACAACAAGCAAAGCCATACTATGAAAGAAAACGTGAGTTGAAAAGGTGAGGTGGTGTTTTTCTCTATATGTATCTATTTACAGAATAGACGAAATGCAGAGGAGGAAATATAAATAGGAAAGAAGAAAAAATGTCAACGAAGAACTGTAAATGCACAGAGGGAAATGTGAACATAAAATTGGTATTACATACGGACATACGTTTTTTCTTAGATCTATGTAAAAATGTAATATTTTATAGCATAGAGCGTAGTAATATGAACTGATACAGAATATTAGATGAAGTCTAAATACATCTGTTTGTTCAAAACAGAATACACTGTATTGTTCTTGTTGTGAATACATTGGGGTGGATATATTTACGAATGGTATGGTGGTTGTGATCAAGAAGTGAGAAATGACGACCCCTCGTATGCTTGTGAGGATCTCAGCAGGGCTGTCCTGCGGGCTGAAGACGGGTCTGGTAGCAGATGAAGGAGCTCTGGAGAATGCGGGCATCGGTCCCGCCACCTCTCGCATGCTAAGCGAGCGCTCTACCATCTGAGCTAATTCCCCGCTGCTTCCTGTGGCAGCACCGCCCTGTGCAGCGCCGGCTGTAGGTTCGCTCTGAACTTTGCATCCCTTTGGGTGCACTGATACCCTGTTCCAGGACAGAAGAAGCAGTTTCCATCGGATTGCTTGAGTGCGTCCAAACGTGGGGCCAGTGGCGCAATGGATAACGCGTCTGACTACGAGTCAGAAGACTGTAGGTTCGACTCCTACCTGGCTCGACAGCATCTACAACCAACTCTCGCTGTTTTCTTCTCATATCTGGCGACCAGCAGCACTACATCATAGTGTGCCGGACCAGGCATGGGAGGACCATCAAAGTCACCGCTACCACACTCCAATCTCATTCCATGATGATTATCAAACCATTGCACCAGTGTGACTGAGGTGCAACATACATTCAATGTGTTCATGGCTCCATCTGCTCATTCAATTCAACCTGTACCCGACTGCTGCCTCTCACCTGAACCGTAGTCAACAGAAATGCGCACTTGTATCACACCTTGTCGACACTGTTAATGTGTTTTTGACACCCAATATCCTGACATGTTGCTTAATCCGTTTAATCTCAATTCTTTCATAATAAGACTCTGTTACAATAAGACACTTCCACAAAACTACATTCATTTGAACAGATAATCACTTTTGAATACAGTGTGGAGTAGTGGTTTGGGCTCTGTACCCTGTAGCAGAGCACGGTGTGTGCAATCCCTGGTACGCTTACAACTCTTGAGCAAGGAACTTTGAAAAATGACGACACCTCGTATGCTTGTGAGGATCTCAGCAGGGCTGTTCTGCGGGCTGAAGAATGTCTGCTTGCTTTGGGTCTTGGGTGGGGGCTGGTGTGGCTGAAATGCCAGCGCTGAATTTTTGGTCCTGGGGCAAGGTATATGAGAAAAGGCCCCACTATCAAGATTTCAAGTGACCACACCACCCTCAATCAATTCCCCACAAAGCCCAAGTTACTGGTGGGCACTTCAGCAGCCAAAGAGCCACACCTTGGAGCAATTAGAAGATGGAATGAAACGAAAGCAATGGGAGTCTTGCTGAAACCAAGCAACGTCGTCAACCTGGTCGTTGAAGACGGGCAAAAACATGGCTATTGGCAGCGGTGGGATTTGAACCCACGCCTCCGAAGAGACTGGAGCCTAAATCCAGCGCCTTAGACCGCTCGGCCACGCTACCCGGGGAAGGACCTTGTCTTACCGCTTTGTATGTCTGGATGTATGTAAGCATGCATGCACGCATACATGCATGCACGCATGCATGTATGTATGAAGTTATTGTCATGATGATTTCAATGATCAAATCCTATGCATTTAATCTAGTTTCGTCAAAAGACGTCGATTAAGGTGAAGTCTTGTGTCTGCGTGCAAACAGACTACGAGTCCACTGCGCAGTATGTGCGGGTCACAATACAATCCTTTCGAGCCCGTACAGATTGGGATGTTTTCATGCTAAATGTACTCGGTGCATCTTCAACAGCAGCAAAGGTCAACAGCGCTGTTGAAAATGTTGATACGCAGAAGCGTCCACCACGTGAGATGACTGATGCAGGTGTGACCGTAGCCATCGTGGCGGGTGTGGTAACGTGGCCGAGTGGTCTAAGGCGCTTCATTTAAGCTCCAGTCTCTTTGGAGGCGTGGGTTGGAATCCCACCGTTGCCAACTTCCTTTAGCCATTAAAGTCATGGTGCTTTCCTAGTTGCACCTCTTCGTTCCATTTCACACGTTACTTTTCTGGACATGTACTTTGCATGTCAACGGGGAGCGCTCTCGGCAGACGAGGTGGCCGAGTGGTTAAGGCGATGGACTGCTAATCCATTGTGCTGTGCACGCGTGGGTTTGGATACCATACTCTTCGGATCACGGCAGCCTTTTACAGAAGAGCAATGATTGCTGCCTCAATAAAGTGTTCATCTCTTTCCATTACGTTGCAATCCTGTTCCGTCCTGTCTCAAAATGTTGTCATTACCCTAGAGTGGAATATCCGGGGTGGCGGTGTGCATGGTGGGAGATAGCCTGCGAGGGTGCAGGGCGTGTCTGCTTGCTTTGGGTCTTGGGTGGGGGCTGGTGTGGCTGAAATGCCAGCGCTGAATTTTTGGTCCTGGGGCGAGGTATATGAGAAAAGGCCCCACTATCAAGATTTCAAGTAACCACACCACCCTCAATCAATTCCCCACAAAGCCCAAGTTACTGGTGGGCACTTCAGCAGCCAAAGAACACACCTTGGAGCAATTAGAAGATGGAATGAAACGAAAGCAATGGGAGTCTTGCTGAAACCAAGCAACGTCGTCAACCTGGTCGTTGAAGACGGGCAAAAACATGGCTATTGGCAGCGGTGGGATTTGAACCCACGCCTCCGAAGAGACTGGAGCCTAAATCCAGCGCCTTAGACCGCTCGGCCACGCTACCCAGGGAAGGACCTTGTCTTACCGCTTTGTATGTCTGGATGTATGTAAGCATGCATGCACGCATACATGCATGCACGCATGCATGTATGTATGATGTTATTGTCATGATGATTTCAATGATCAAATCCTATGCATTTAATCTAGTTTCGTCAAAAGACGTCGATTAAGGTGAAGTCTTGTGTCTGCGTGCAAACAGACTACGAGTCCACTGCGCAGTATGTGCGGGTCACAATACAATCCTTTCGAGCCCGTACAGATTGGGATGTTTTCATGCTAAATGTACTCGGTGCATCTTCAACAGCAGCAAAGGTCAACAGCGCTGTTGAAAATGTTGATACGCAGAAGCGTCCACCACGTGAGATGACTGATGCAGGTGTGACCGTAGCCATCGTGGCGGGTGTGGTAACGTGGCCGAGTGGTCTAAGGCGCTTCATTTAAACTCCAGTCTCTTTGGAGGCGTGGGTTGGAATCCCACCGTTGCCAACTTCCTTTAGCCATTAAAGTCATGGTGCTTTCCTAGTTGCACCTCTTCGTTCCATTTCACACGTTACTTTTCTGGACATGTACTTTGCATGTCAACGGGGAGCGCTCTCGGCAGACGAGGTGGCCGAGTGGTTAAGGCGATGGACTGCTAATCCATTGTGCTGTGCACGCGTGGGTTTGGATACCATACTCTTCGGATCACGGCAGCCTTTTACAGAAGAGCAATGATTGCTGCCTCAATAAAGTGTTCATCTCTTTCCATTACGTTGCAATCCTGTTCCGTCCTGTCTCAAAATGTTGTCATTACCCTAGAGTGGAATATCCGGGGTGGCGGTGTGCATGGTGGGAGATGGCCTGCGAGGGTGCAGGGCGTGTCTGCTTGCTTTGGGTCTTGGGTGGGGGCTGGTGTGGCTGAAATGCCAGCGCTGAATTTTTGGTCCTGGGGCGAGGTATATGAGAAAAGGCCCCACTATCAAGATTTCAAGTAACCACACCACCCTCAATCAATTCCCCACAAAGCCCAAGTTACTGGTGGGCACTTCAGCAGCCAAAGAACACACCTTGGAGCAATTAGAAGATGGAATGAAACGAAAGCAATGGGAGTCTTGCTGAAACCAAGCAACGTCGTCAACCTGGTCGTTGAAGACGGGCAAAAACATGGCTATTGGCAGCGGTGGGATTTGAACCCACGCCTCCGAAGAGACTGGAGCCTAAATCCAGCGCCTTAGACCGCTCGGCCACGCTACCCGGGGAAGGACCTTGTCTTACCGCTTTGTATGTCTGGATGTATGTAAGCATGCATGCACGCATACATGCATGCACGCATGCATGTATGTATGAAGTTATTGTCATGATGATTTCAATGATCAAATCCTATGCATTTAATCTAGTTTCGTCAAAAGACGTCGATTAAGGTGAAGTCTTGTGTCTGCGTGCAAACAGACTACGAGTGCACTGCGCAGTATGTGCGGGTCACAATACAATCCTTTCGAGCCCGTACAGATTGGGATGTTTTCATGCTAAATGTACTCGGTGCATCTTCAACAGCAGCAAAGGTCAACAGCGCTGTTGAAAATGTTGATACGCAGAAGCGTCCACCACGTGAGATGACTGATGCAGGTGTGACCGTAGCCATCGTGGTGGGTGTGGTAACGTGGCCGAGTGGTCTAAGGCGCTTCATTTAAGCTCCAGTCTCTTTGGAGGCGTGGGTTGGAATCCCACCGTTGCCAACTTCCTTTAGCCATTAAAGTCATGGTGCTTTCCTAGTTGCACCTCTTCGTTCCATTTCACACGTTACTTTTCTGGACATGTACTTTGCATGTCAACGGGGAGCGCTCTCGGCAGACGAGGTGGCCGAGTGGTTAAGGCGATGGACTGCTAATCCATTGTGCTGTGCACGCGTGGGTTTGGATACCATACTCTTCGGATCACGGCAGCCTTTTACAGAAGAGCAATGATTGCTGCCTCAATAAAGTGTTCATCTCTTTCCATTACGTTGCAATCCTGTTCCGTCCTGTCTCAAAATGTTGTCATTACCCTAGAGTGGAATATCCGGGGTGGCGGTGTGCATGGTGGGAGATGGCCTGCGAGGGTGCAGGGCGTGTCTGCTTGCTTTGGGTCTTGGGTGGGGGCTGGTGTGGCTGAAATGCCAGCGCTGAATTTTTGGTCCTGGGGCGAGGTATATGAGAAAAGGCCCCACTATCAAGATTTCAAGTAACCACACCACCCTCAATCAATTCCCCACAAAGCCCAAGTTACTGGTGGGCACTTCAGCAGCCAAAGAACACACCTTGGAGCAATTAGAAGATGGAATGAAACGAAAGCAATGGGAGTCTTGCTGAAACCAAGCAACGTCGTCAACCTGGTCGTTGAAGACGGGCAAAAACATGGCTATTGGCAGCGGTGGGATTTGAACCCACACCTCCGAAGAGACTGGAGCCTAAATCCAGCGCCTTAGACCGCTCGGCCACGCTACCCAGGGAAGGATCTTGTCTTACCGCTTTGTATGTCTGGATGTATGTAAGCATGCATGCACGCATGCACGCATGCATGTATGTATGAAGTTATTGTCATGATGATTTCAATGATCAAATCCTATGCATTTAATCTAGTTTCGTCAAAAGACGTCGATTAAGGTGAAGTCTTGTGTCTGCGTGCAAACAGACTACGAGTCCACTGCGCAGTATGTGCGGGTCACAATACAATCCTTTCGAGCCCGTACAGATTGGGATGTTTTCATGCTAAATGTACTCGGTGCATCTTCAACAGCAGCAAAGGTCAACAGCGCTGTTGAAAATGTTGATACGCAGAAGCGTCCACCACGTGAGATGACTGATGCAGGTGTGACCGTAGCCATCGTGGCGGGTGTGGTAACGTGGCCGAGTGGTCTAAGGCGCTTCATTTAAGCTCCAGTCTCTTTGGAGGCGTGGGTTGGAATCCCACCGTTGCCAACTTCCTTTAGCCATTAAAGTCATGGTGCTTTCCTAGTTGCACCTCGTCGTTCCATTTCACACGTTACTTTTCTGGACATGTACTTTGCATGTCAACAGGGAGCGCTCTCGGCAGACGAGGTGGCCGAGTGGTTAAGGCGATGGACTGCTAATCCATTGTGCTGTGCACGCGTGGGTTTGGATACCATACTCTTCGGATCACGGCAGCCTTTTACAGAAGAGCAATGATTGCTGCCTCAATAAAGTGTTCATCTCTTTCCATTACGTTGCAATCCTGTTCCGTCCTGTCTCAAAATGTTGTCATTACCCTAGAGTGGAATATCCGGGGTGGCGGTGTGCATGGTGGGAGATGGCCTGCGAGGGTGCAGGGCGTGTCTGCTTGCTTTGGGTCTTGGGTGGGGGCTGGTGTGGCTGAAATGCCAGCGCTGAATTTTTGGTCCTGGGGCGAGGTATATGAGAAAAGGCCCCACTATCAAGATTTCAAGTAACCACACCACCCTCAATCAATTCCCCGCAAAGCCCAAGTTACTGGTGGGCACTTCAGCAGCCAAAGAACACACCTTGGAGCAATTAGAAGATGGAATGAAACGAAAGCAATGGGAGTCTTGCTGAAACCAAGCAACGTCGTCAACCTGGTCGTTGAAGACGGGCAAAAACATGGCTATTGGCAGCAGTGGGATTTGAACCCACGCCTCCAAAGAGACTGGAGCCTAAATCCAGCGCCTTAGACCGCTCGGCCACGCTACCCAGGGGTTGACCTTGACTTACCGCTTTGTATGTCTGGATGTATGTAAGCATGCATGCACGCATACATGCATGCACGCATGCATGTATGTATGAAGTTATTGTCATGATGATTTCAATGATCAAATCCTATGCATTTAATCTAGTTTCGTCAAAAGACGTCGATTAAGGTGAAGTCTTGTGTCTGCGTGCAAACAGACTACGAGTCCACTGCGCAGTATGTGCGGGTCACAATACAATCCTTTCGAGCCCGTACAGATTGGGAGGTTTTCATGCTAAATGTACTCGGTGCATCTTCAACAGCAGCAAAGGTCAACAGCGCTGTTGAAAATGTTGATACGCAGAAGCGTCCACCACGTGAGATGACTGATGCAGGTGTGACCGTAGCCATCGTGGCGGGTGTGGTAACGTGGCCGAGTGGTCTAAGGCGCTTCATTTAAGCTCCAGTCTCTTTGGAGGCGTGGTTTGGAATCCCACCGTTGCCAACTTCCTTTAGCCATTAAAGTCATGGTGCTTTCCGAGTTGCACCTCGTCGTTCCATTTCACACGTTACTTTTCTGGACATGTACTTTGCATGTCAACGGGGAGCGCTCTCGGCAGACGAGGTGGCCGAGTGGTTAAGGCGATGGACTGCTAATCCATTGTGCTGTGCACGCGTGGGTTTGGATACCATACTCTTCGGATCACGGCAGCCTTTTACAGAAGAGCAATGATTGCTGCCTCAATAAAGTGTTCATCTCTTTCCATTACGTTGCAATCCTGTTCCGTCCTGTCTCAAAATGTTGTCATTACCCTAGAGTGGAATATCCGGGGTGGCGGTGTGCATGGTGGGAGATGGCCTGCGAGGGTGCAGGGCGTGTCTGCTTGCTTTGGGTCTTGGGTGGGGGCTGGTGTGGCTGAAATGCCAGCGCTGAATTTTTGGTCCTGGGGCGAGGTATATGAGAAAAGGCCCCACTATCAAGATTTCAAGTAACCACACCACCCTCAATCAATTCCCCGCAAAGCCCAAGTTACTGGTGGGCACTTCAGCAGCCAAAGAACACACCTTGGAGCAATTAGAAGATGGAATGAAACGAAAGCAATGGGAGTCTTGCTGAAACCAAGCAACGTCGTCAACCTGGTCGTTGAAGACGGGCAAAAACATGGCTATTGGCAGCGGTGGGATTTGAACCCACGCCTCCGAAGAGACTGGAGCCTAAATCCAGCGCCTTAGACCGCTCGGCCACGCTACCCGGCATTGACCTTGACTTACCGCTTTGTATGTCTGGATGTATGTAAGCATGCATGCACGCATACATGCATGCACGCATGCATGTATGTATGAAGTTATTGTCATGATGATTTCAATGATCAAATCCTATGCATTTAATCTAGTTTCGTCAAAAGACGTCGATTAAGGTGAAGTCTTGTGTCTGCGTGCAAACAGAATACGAGTCCACTGCGCAGTATGTGCGGGTCACAATACAATCCTTTCGAGCCCGTACAGATTGGGATGTTTTCATGCTAAATGTACTCGGTGCATCTTCAACAGCAGCAAAGGTCAACAGCGCTGTTGAAAATGTTGATACGCAGAAGCGTCCACCACGTGAGATGACTGATGCAGGTGTGACCGTAGCCGTCGTGGCGGGTGTGGTAACGTGGCCGAGTGGTCTAAGGCGCTTCATTTAAGCTCCAGTCTCTTTGGAGGCGTGGGTTGGAATCCCACCGTTGCCAACTTCCTTTAGCCATTAAAGTCATGGTGCTTTCCTAGTTGCACCTCGTCGTTCCATTTCACACGTTACTTTTCTGGACATGTACTTTGCATGTCAACGGGGAGCGCTCTCGGCAGACGAGGTGGCCGAGTGGTTAAGGCGATGGACTGCTAATCCATTGTGCTGTGCACGCGTGGGTTTGGATACCATACTCTTCGGATCACGGCAGCCTTTTACAGAAGAGCAATGATTGCTGCCTCAATAAAGTGTTCATCTCTTTCCATTACGTTGCAATCCTGTTCCGTCCTGTCTCAAAATGTTGTCATTACCCTAGAGTGGAATATCCGGGGTGGCGGTGTGCATGGTGGGAGATGGCCTGCGAGGGTGCAGGGCGTGTCTGCTTGCTTTGGGTCTTGGGTGGGGGCTGGTGTGGCTGAAATGCCAGCGCTGAATTTTTGGTCCTGGGGCGAGGTATATGAGAAAAGGCCCCACTATCAAGATTTCAAGTAACCACACCACCCTCAATCAATTCCCCGCAAAGCCCAAGTTACTGGTGGGCACTTCAGCAGCCAAAGAACACACCTTGGAGCAATTAGAAGATGGAATGAAACGAAAGCAATGGGAGTCTTGCTGAAACCAAGCAACGTCGTCAACCTGGTCGTTGAAGACGGGCAAAAACATGGCTATTGGCAGCGGTGGGATTTGAACCCACGCCTCCGAAGAGACTGGAGCCTAAATCCAGCGCCTTAGACCGCTCGGCCACGCTACCCGGGGAAGGACCTTGTCTTACCGCTTTGTATGTCTGGATGTATGTAAGCATGCATGCACGCATACATGCATGCACGCATGCATGTATGTATGAAGTTATTGTCATGATGATTTCAATGATCAAATCCTATGCATTTAATCTAGTTTCGTCAAAAGACGTCGATTAAGGTGAAGTCTTGTGTCTGCGTGCAAACAGAATACGAGTCCACTGCGCAGTATGTGCGGGTCACAATACAATCCTTTCGAGCCCGTACAGATTGGGATGTTTTCATGCTAAATGTACTCGGTGCATCTTCAACAGCAGCAAAGGTCAACAGCGCTGTTGAAAATGTTGATACGCAGAAGCGTCCACCACGTGAGATGACTGATGCAGGTGTGACCGTAGCCGTCGTGGCGGGTGTGGTAACGTGGCCGAGTGGTCTAAGGCGCTTCATTTAAGCTCCAGTCTCTTTGGAGGCGTGGGTTGGAATCCCACCGTTGCCAACTTCCTTTAGCCATTAAAGTCATGGTGCTTTCCTAGTTGCACCTCGTCGTTCCATTTCACACGTTACTTTTCTGGACATGTACTTTGCATGTCAACGGGGAGCGCTCTCGGCAGACGAGGTGGCCGAGTGGTTAAGGCGATGGACTGCTAATCCATTGTGCTGTGCACGCGTGGGTTTGGATACCATACTCTTCGGATCACGGCAGCCTTTTACAGAAGAGCAATGATTGCTGCCTCAATAAAGTGTTCATCTCTTTCCATTACGTTGCAATCCTGTTCCGTCCTGTCTCAAAATGTTGTCATTACCCTAGAGTGGAATATCCGGGGTGGCGGTGTGCATGGTGGGAGATGGCCTGCGAGGGTGCAGGGCGTGTCTGCTTGCTTTGGGTCTTGGGTGGGGGCTGGTGTGGCTGAAATGCCAGCGCTGAATTTTTGGTCCTGGGGCGAGGTATATGAGAAAAGGCCCCACTATCAAGATTTCAAGTAACCACACCACCCTCAATCAATTCCCCGCAAAGCCCAAGTTACTGGTGGGCACTTCAGCAGCCAAAGAACACACCTTGGAGCAATTAGAAGATGGAATGAAACGAAAGCAATGGGAGTCTTGCTGAAACCAAGCAACGTCGTCAACCTGGTCGTTGAAGACGGGCAAAAACACGGCTATTGGCAGCGGTGGGATTTGAACCCACGCCTCCGAAGAGACTGGAGCCTTAATCCAGCGCCTTAGACCGCTCGGCCACGCTACCCGGGGAAGGACCTTGTCTTACCGCTTTGTATGTCTGGATGTATGTAAGCATGCATGCACGCATACATGCATGCACGCATGCATGTATGTATGAAGTTATTGTCATGATGATTTCAATGATCAAATCCTATGCATTTAGTCTAGTTTCGTCAAAAGACGTCGATTAAGGTGAAGTCTTGTGTCTGCGTGCAAACAGACTACGAGTCCACTGCGCAGTATGTGCGGGTCACAATACAATCCTTTCGAGCCCGTACAGATTGGGATGTTTTCATGCTAAATGTACTCGGTGCATCTTCAACAGCAGCAAAGGTCAACAGCGCTGTTGAAAATGTTGATACCCAGAAGCGTCCACCACGTGAGATGACTGATGCAGGTGTGACCGTAGAGATCGTGGTGGGTGTGGTAACGTGGCCGAGTGGTCTAAGGCGCTTCATTTAAGCTCCAGTCTCTTTGGAGGCGTGGGTTGGAATCCCACCGTTGCCAACTTCCTTTAGCCATTAAAGTCATGGTGCTTGCCTAGTTGCACCTCGTCGTTCCATATCACACGTTACTTTTCTGGACATGTACTTTGCATGTCAACGGGGAGCGCTCTCGGCAGACGAGGTGGCCGAGTGGTTAAGGCGATGGACTGCTAATCAATTGTGCTGTGCACGCGTGGGTTCGGATACCATACTCTTCGGATCACGGCAGCCTTTTACAGAAGAGCAATGATTGCTGCCTCAATAAAGTGTTCATCTCTTTCCATTACGTTGCAATCCTGTTCCGTCCTGTCTCAAAATGTTGTCATTACCCTCGAGTGGAATATCCGGGGTGGCGGTGTGCATGGTGGGAGATGGCCTGCGAGGGTGCAGGGCGTGTCTGCTTGCTTTGGGTCTTGGGTGGGGGCTGGTGTGGCTGAAATGCCAGCGCTGAATTTTTGGTCCTGGGGCGAGGTATATGAGAAAAGGCCCCACTATCAAGATTTCAAGTGACCACACCACCCTCAATCAATTCCCCGCAAAGCCCAAGTTACTGGTGGGCACTTCAGCAGCCAAAGAGCCACACCTTGGAGCAATTAGAAGATGGAATGAAACGAAAGCAATGACATTAAGATCTACACCTCCATAAAACAAGAGGCAAAGCTCTCACCCTTGGGGAAGGTGCACGTACAGCCCAGATAGCATCAGGAATGTAAAGTTCATGTTTCGGACGGTGTTAATGAGCTCTTCTAATCTCTCATTTATATTACATTTATCATTCGCTTCTCTCTATTCAATATGGTTGTGTATTATGGTTGGCATTATATTGCCTTTTATTTTGTGTTTTGATTTGCTTTCACCTCATTGTCTCATTTCTTATTCCCAACTGTTATTATTAAGCTTGCACGTGTGCCTTATTATCATTTGTTTTCGTTTGAGGGAATCACCGCCGCACAACACCCCTGGGTCCACCTGCACTCCATCACCAAGCGTTCCTCGGGTACTTGGGCCATAAGTAATGAACGTCAGGTGTGCGTCTGTGTGTTTCTGCTCCCAGGTTGCGTGCGCCGCTTTTCCATCCACGACCCCAGTCTTGACCCTGCATCTACGAAACACTGCATTAAGATCCTGTGTGGCCACATTCACAACTGTATACAGACCACTGTGTGTTTTTGGTTCATTTGGATGCCGCCTGGGAGTCTTGCTGAAACCAAGCAACGTCGTCAACCTGGTCGTTGAAGACGGGCAAAAACACGGCTATTGGCAGCGGTGGGATTTGAACCCACGCCTCCGAAGAGACTGGAGCCTTAATCCAGCGCCTTAGACCGCTCGGCCACGCTACCCGGGGAAGGGCCCTGTCTTACCGCTTTGTATGTCTGGATGTATGTAAGCATGCATGCACGCATACATGCATGCACGCATTCATGTATGTATGAAGTTATTGTCATGATGATTTCAATGATCAAATCCTATGCATTTAATCTAGTTTCGTCAAAAGACGTCGATTAAGGTGAAGTCTTGTGTCTGCGTGCAAACAGACTACGAGTCCACTGCGCAGTATGTGCGGGTCACAATACAATCCTTTCGAGCCCGTACAGATTGGGATGTTTTCATGCTAAATGTACTCGGTGCATCTTCAACAGCAGCAAAGGTCAACAGCGCTGTTGAAAATGTTGATACCCAGAAGCGTCCACCACGTGAGATGACTGATGCAGGTGTGACCGTAGAGATCGTGGTGGGTGTGGTAACGTGGCCGAGTGGTCTTAGGCGCTTCATTTAAGCTCCAGTCTCTTTGGAGGCGTGGGTTGGAATCCCACCGTTGCCAACTTCCTTTAGCCATTAAAGTCATGGTGCTTGCCTAGTTGCACCTCGTCGTTCCATATCACACGTTACTTTTCTGGACATGTACTTTGCATGTCAACGGGGAGCGCTCTCGGCAGACGAGGTGGCCGAGTGGTTAAGGCGATGGACTGCTAATCCATTGTGCTGTGCACGCGTGGGTTCGGATACCATACTCTTCGGATCACGGCAGCCTTTTACAGAAGAGCAATGATTGCTGCCTCAATAAAGTGTTCATCTCTTTCCATTACGTTGCAATCCTGTTCCGTCCTGTCTCAAAATGTTGTCATTACCCTCGAGTGGAATATCCGGGGTGGCGGTGTGCATGGTGGGAGATGGCCTGCGAGGGTGCAGGGCGTGTCTGCTTGCTTTGGGTCTTGGGTGGGGGCTGGTGTGGCTGAAATGCCAGCGCTGAATTTTTGGTCCTGGGGCGAGGTATATGAGAAAAGGCCCCACTATCAAGATTTCAAGTGACCACACCACCCTCAATCAATTCCCCGCAAAGCCCAAGTTACTGGTGGGCACTTCAGCAGCCAAAGAGCCACACCTTGGAGCAATTAGAAGATGGAATGAAACGAAAGCAATGACATTAAGATCTACACCTCCATAAAACAAGAGGCAAAGCTCTCACCCTTGGGGAAGGTGCACGTACAGCCCAGATAGCATCAGGAATGTAAAGTTCATGTTTCGGACGGTGTTAATGAGCTCTTCTAATCTCTCATTTATATTACATTTATCATTCGCTTCTCTCTATTCAATATGGTTGTGTATTATGGTTGGCATTATATTGCCTTTTATTTTGTGTTTTGATTTGCTTTCACCTCATTGTCTCATTTCTTATTCCCAACTGTTATTATTAAGCTTGCACGTGTGCCTTATTATCATTTGTTTTCGTTTGAGGGAATCAGCGCCGCACAACACCCCTGGGTCCACCTGCACTCCATCACCAAGCGTTCCTCGGGTACTTGGGCCATAAGTAATGAACATCAGGTGTGCGTCTGTGTGTTTCTGCTCCCAGGTTGCGTGCGCCGCTTTTCCATCCACGACCCCAGTCTTGACCCTGCATCTACGAAACACTGCATTAAGATCCTGTGTGGCCACATTCACAACTGTATACAGACCACTGTGTGTTTTTGGTTCATTTGGATGCCGCCTGGGAGTCTTGCTGAAACCAAGCAACGTCGTCAACCTGGTCGTTGAAGACGGGCAAAAACACGGCTATTGGCAGCGGTGGGATTTGAACCCACGCCTCCGAAGAGACTGGAGCCTTAATCCAGCGCCTTAGACCGCTCGGCCACGCTACCCGGGGAAGGGCCCTGTCTTACCGCTTTGTATGTCTGGATGTATGTAAGCATGCATGCACGCATACATGCATGCACGCATTCATGTATGTATAAAGTTATTGTCATGATGATTTCAATGATCAAATCCTATGCATTTAATCTAGTTTCGTCAAAAGACGTCGATTAAGGTGAAGTCTTGTGTCTGCGTGCAAACAGACTACGAGTCCACTGCGCAGTATGTGCGGGTCACAATACAATCCTTTCGAGCCCGTACAGATTGGGATGTTTTCATGCTAAATGTACTCGGTGCATCTTCAACAGCAGCAAAGGTCAACAGCGCTGTTGAAAATGTTGATACGCAGAAGCGTCCACCACGTGAGATGACTGATGCAGGTGTGACCGTAGAGATCGTGGTGGGTGTGGTAACGTGGCCGAGTGGTCTTAGGCGCTTCATTTAAGCTCCAGTCTCTTTGGAGGCGTGGGTTGGAATCCCACCGTTGCCAACTTCCTTTAGCCATTAAAGTCATGGTGCTTGCCTAGTTGCACCTCGTCGTTCCATATCACACGTTACTTTTCTGGACATGTACTTTGCATGTCAACGGGGAGCGCTCTCGGCAGACGAGGTGGCCGAGTGGTTAAGGCGATGGACTGCTAATCCATTGTGCTGTGCACGCGTGGGTTCGGATACCATCCTCTTCGGATCACGGCAGCCTTTTACAGAAGAGCAATGATTGCTGCCTCAATAAAGTGTTCATCTCTTTCCATTACGTTGCAATCCTGTTCCGTCCTGTCTCAAAATGTTGTCATTACCCTCGAGTGGAATATCCGGGGTGGCGGTGTGCATGGTGGGAGATGGCCTGCGAGGGTGCAGGGCGTGTCTGCTTGCTTTGGGTCTTGGGTGGGGGCTGGTGTGGCTGAAATGCCAGCGCTGAATTTTTGGTCCTGGGGCGAGGTATATGAGAAAAGGCCCCACTATCAAGATTTCAAGTGACCACACCACCCTCAATCAATTCCCCGCAAAGCCCAAGTTACTGGTGGGCACTTCAGCAGCCAAAGAGCCACACCTTGGAGCAATTAGAAGATGGAATGAAACGAAAGCAATGACATTAAGATCTACACCTCCATAAAACAACAGGCAAAGCTCTCACCCTTGGGGAAGGTGCACGTACAGCCCAGATAGCATCAGGAATGTAAAGTTCATGTTTCGGACGGTGTTAATGAGCTCTTCTAATCTCTCATTTATATTACATTTATCATTCGCTTCTCTCTATTCAATATGGTTGTGTATTATGGTTGGCATTATATTGCCTTTTATTTTGTGTTTTGATTTGCTTTCACCTCATTGTCTCATATCTTATTCCCAACTGTTATTATTAAGCTTGCACGTGTGCCTTATTATCATTTGTTTTCGTTTGAGGGAATCAGCGCCGCACAACACCCCTGGGTCCACCTGCACTCCATCACCAAGCGTTCCTCGGGTACTTGGGCCATAAGTAATGAACGTCAGGTGTGCGTCTGTGTGTTTCTGCTCCCAGGTTGCGTGCGCCGCTTTTCCATCCACGACCCCAGTCTTGACCCTGCATCTACGAAACACTGCATTAAGATCCTGTGTGGCCACATTCACAACTGTATACAGACCACTGTGTGTTTTTGGTTCATTTGGATGCCGCCTGGGAGTCTTGCTGAAACCAAGCAACGTCGTCAACCTGGTCGTTGAAGACGGGCAAAAACACGGCTATTGGCAGCGGTGGGATTTGAACCCACGCCTCCGAAGAGACTGGAGCCTTAATCCAGCGCCTTAGACCGCTCGGCCACACTACCCGGGGAAGGACCTTGTCTTACCGCTTTGTATGTCTGGATGTATGTAAGCATGTATGTATTAAGTTATTGTCATGATGATTTCAATGATCAAATCCTATGCATTTAATCTAGTTTCGTCAAAAGACGTCGATTAAGGTGAAGTCTTGTGTCTGCGTGCAAACAAACTACGAGTCCACTGCGCAGTATGTGCGGGTCACAATACAATCCTTTCGAGCCCGTACAGATTGGGATGTTTTCATGCTAAATGTACTCGGTGCATCTTCAACAGCTGCAAAGGTCAACAGCGCTGTTGAAAATGTTGATACCCAGAAGCGTCCACCACGTGAGATGACTGATGCAGGTGTGACCGTAGACGTCGTTGTGGGTGTGGTAACGTGGCCGAGTGGTCTAAGGCGCTTCATTTAAGCTCCAGTCTCTTTGGAGGCGTGGGTTGGAATCCCACCGTTGCCAACTTCTTTTAGCCATTAAAGTCATGGTGCTTTCCTAGTTGCACCTCGTCGTTCCATTTCACACGTTACTTTTCTGGACATGTACTTTGCATGTCAACGGGGAGCACTCTCGGCAGACGAGGTGGCCGAGTGGTTAAGGCGATGGACTGCTAATCCATTGTGCTGTGCACGCGTGGGTTCGGATACCATCCTCTTCGGATCACGGCAGCCTTTTACAGAAGAGCAATGATTGCTGCCTCAATAAAGTGTTCATCTCTTTCCATTACGTTGCAATCCTGTTCCGTCCTGTCTCAAAATGTTGTCATTACCCTCGAGTGGAATATCCGGGGTGGCGGTGTGCATGGTGGGAGATGGCCTGCGAGGGTGCAGGGCGTGTCTGCTTGCTTTGGGTCTTGGGTGGGGGCTGGTGTGGCTGAAATGCCAGCGCTGAATTTTTGGTCCTGGGGCGAGGTATATGAGAAAAGGCCCCACTATCAAGATTTCAAGTGACCACACCACCCTCAATCAATTCCCCGCAAAGCCCAAGTTACTGGTGGGCACTTCAGCAGCCAAAGAGCCACACCTTGGAGCAATTAGAAGATGGAATGAAACGAAAGCAATGACATTAAGATCTACACCTCCATAAAACAAGAGGCAAAGCTCTCACCCTTGGGGAAGGTGCACGTACAGCCCAGATAGCATCAGGAATGTAAAGTTCATGTTTCGGACGGTGTTAATGAGCTCTTCTAATCTCTCATTTATATTACATTTATCATTCGCTTCTCTCTATTCAATATGGTTGTGTATTATGGTTGGCATTATATTGCCTTTTATTTTGTGTTTTGATTTGCTTTCACCTCATTGTCTCATTTCTTATTCCCAACTGTTATTATTAAGCTTGCACGTGTGCCTTATTATCATTTGTTTTCGTTTGAGGGAATCAGCGCCGCACAACACCCCTGGGTCCACCTGCACTCCATCACCAAGCGTTCCTCGGGTACTTGGGCCATAAGTAATGAACGTCAGGTGTGCGTCTGTGTGTTTCTGCTCCCAGGTTGCGTGCGCCGCTTTTCCATCCACGACCCCAGTCTTGACCCTGCATCTACGAAACACTGCATTAAGATCCTGTGTGGCCACATTCACAACTGTATACAGACCACTGTGTGTTTTTGGTTCATTTGGATGCCGCCTGGGAGTCTTGCTGAAACCAAGCAACGTCGTCAACCTGGTCGTTGAAGACGGGCAAAAACACGGCTATTGGCAGCGGTGGGATTTGAACCCACGCCTCCGAAGAGACTGGAGCCTTAATCCAGCGCCTTAGACCGCTCGGCCACGCTACCCGGGGAAGGACCTTGTCTTACCGCTTTGTATGTCTGGATGTATGTAAGCATGCATGCACGCATACATGCATGCACGCATGCATGTATGTATGAAGTTATTGTCATGATGATTTCAATGATCAAATCCTATGCATTTAGTCTAGTTTCGTCAAAAGACGTCGATTAAGGTGAAGTCTTGTGTCTGCGTGCAAACAGACTACGAGTCCACTGCGCAGTATGTGCGGGTCACAATACAATCCTTTCGAGCCCGTACAGATTGGGATGTTTTCATGCTAAATGTACTCGGTGCATCTTCAACAGCAGCAAAGGTCAACAGCGCTGTTGAAAATGTTGATACGCAGAAGCGTCCACCACGTGAGATGACTGATGCAGGTGTGACCGTAGAGATCGTGGTGGGTGTGGTAACGTGGCCGAGTGGTCTAAGGCGCTTCATTTAAGCTCCAGTCTCTTTGGAGGCGTGGGTTGGAATCCCACCGTTGCCAACTTCCTTTAGCCATTAAAGTCATGGTGCTTTCCTAGTTGCACCTCTTCGTTCCATTTCACACGTTACTTTTCTGGACATGTACTTTGCATGTCAACAGGGAGCGCTCTCGGCAGACGAGGTGGCCGAGTGGTTAAGGCGATGGACTGCTAATCCATTGTGCTGTGCACGCGTGGGTTTGGATACCATACTCTTCGGATCACGGCAGCCTTTTACAGAAGAGCAATGATTGCTGCCTCAATAAAGTGTTCATCTCTTTCCATTACGTTGCAATCCTGTTCCGTCCTGTCTCAAAATGTTGTCATTACCCTAGAGTGGAATATCCGGGGTGGCGGTGTGCATGGTGGGAGATGGCCTGCGAGGGTGCAGGGCGTGTCTGCTTGCTTTGGGTCTTGGGTGGGGGCTGGTGTGGCTGAAATGCCAGCGCTGAATTTTTGGTCCTGGGGCGAGGTATATGAGAAAAGGCCCCACTATCAAGATTTCAAGTAACCACACCACCCTCAATCAATTCCCCGCAAAGCCCAAGTTACTGGTGGGCACTTCAGCAGCCAAAGAACACACCTTGGAGCAATTAGAAGATGGAATGAAACGAAAGCAATGGGAGTCTTGCTGAAACCAAGCAACGTCGTCAACCTGGTCGTTGAAGACGGGCAAAAACATGGCTATTGGCAGCGGTGGGATTTGAACCCACGCCTCCGAAGAGACTGGAGCCTAAATCCAGCGCCTTAGACCGCTCGGCCACGCTACCCTGGGAAGGACCTTGTCTTACCGCTTTGTATGTCTGGATGTATGTAAGCATGCATGCACGCATACATGCATGCACGCATGCATGTATGTATGAAGTTATTGTCATGATGATTTCAATGATCAAATCCTATGCATTTAATCTAGTTTCGTCAAAAGACGTCGATTAAGGTGAAGTCTTGTGTCTGCGTGCAAACAGAATACAAGTCCACTGCGCAGTATGTGCGGGTCACAATACAATCCTTTCGAGCCCGTACAGATTGGGATGTTTTCATGCTAAATGTACTCGGTGCATCTTCAACAGCAGCAAAGGTCAACAGCGCTGTTGAAAATGTTGATACGCAGAAGCGTCCACCACGTGAGATGACTGATGCAGGTGTGACCGTAGCCGTCGTGGCGGGTGTGGTAACGTGGCCGAGTGGTCTAAGGCGCTTCATTTAAGCTCCAGTCTCTTTGGAGGCGTGGGTTGGAATCCCACCGTTGCCAACTTCCTTTAGCCATTAAAGTCATGGTGCTTTCCTAGTTGCACCTCGTCGTTCCATTTCACACGTTACTTTTCTGGACATGTACTTTGCATGTCAACGGGGAGCGCTCTCGGCAGACGAGGTGGCCGAGTGGTTAAGGCGATGGACTGCTAATCCATTGTGCTGTGCACGCGTGGGTTTGGATACCATACTCTTCGGATCACGGCAGCCTTTTACAGAAGAGCAATGATTGCTGCCTCAATAAAGTGTTCATCTCTTTCCATTACGTTGCAATCCTGTTCCGTCCTGTCTCAAAATGTTGTCATTACCCTAGAGTGGAATATCCGGGGTGGCGGTGTGCATGGTGGGAGATGGCCTGCGAGGGTGCAGGGCGTGTCTGCTTGCTTTGGGTCTTGGGTGGGGGCTGGTGTGGCTGAAATGCCAGCGCTGAATTTTTGGTCCTGGGGCGAGGTATATGAGAAAAGGCCCCACTATCAAGATTTCAAGTAACCACACCACCCTCAATCAATTCCCCGCAAAGCCCAAGTTACTGGTGGGCACTTCAGCAGCCAAAGAACACACCTTGGAGCAATTAGAAGATGGAATGAAACGAAAGCAATGGGAGTCTTGCTGAAACCAAGCAACGTCGTCAACCTGGTCGTTGAAGACGGGCAAAAACATGGCTATTGGCAGCGGTGGGATTTGAACCCACGCCTCCGAAGAGACTGGAGCCTAAATCCAGCGCCTTAGACCACTCGGCCACGCTACCCGGGGAAGGACCTTGTCTTACCGCTTTGTATGTCTGGATGTATGTAAGCATGCATGCACGCATACATGCATGCACGCATGCATGTATGTATGAAGTTATTGTCATGATGATTTCAATGATCAAATCCTATGCATTTAATCTAGTTTCGTCAAAAGACGTCGATTAAGGTGAAGTCTTGTGTCTGCGTGCAAACAGAATACGAGTCCACTGCGCAGTATGTGCGGGTCACAATACAATCCTTTCGAGCCCGTACAGATTGGGATGTTTTCATGCTAAATGTACTCGGTGCATCTTCAACAGCAGCAAAGGTCAACAGCGCTGTTGAAAATGTTGATACGCAGAAGCGTCCACCACGTGAGATGACTGATGCAGGTGTGACCGTAGCCGTCGTGGCGGGTGTGGTAACGTGGCCGAGTGGTCTAAGGCGCTTCATTTAAGCTCCAGTCTCTTTGGAGGCGTGGGTTGGAATCCCACCGTTGCCAACTTCCTTTAGCCATTAAAGTCATGGTGCTTTCCTAGTTGCACCTCGTCGTTCCATTTCACACGTTACTTTTCTGGACATGTACTTTGCATGTCAACGGGGAGCGCTCTCGGCAGACGAGGTGGCCGAGTGGTTAAGGCGATGGACTGCTAATCCATTGTGCTGTGCACGCGTGGGTTTGGATACCATACTCTTCGGATCACGGCAGCCTTTTACAGAAGAGCAATGATTGCTGCCTCAATAAAGTGTTCATCTCTTTCCATTACGTTGCAATCCTGTTCCGTCCTGTCTCAAAATGTTGTCATTACCCTAGAGTGGAATATCCGGGGTGGCGGTGTGCATGGTGGGAGATGGCCTGCGAGGGTGCAGGGCGTGTCTGCTTGCTTTGGGTCTTGGGTGGGGGCTGGTGTGGCTGAAATGCCAGCGCTGAATTTTTGGTCCTGGGGCGAGGTATATGAGAAAAGGCCCCACTATCAAGATTTCAAGTAACCACACCACCCTCAATCAATTCCCCGCAAAGCCCAAGTTACTGGTGGGCACTTCAGCAGCCAAAGAACACACCTTGGAGCAATTAGAAGATGGAATGAAACGAAAGCAATGGGAGTCTTGCTGAAACCAAGCAACGTCGTCAACCTGGTCGTTGAAGACGGGCAAAAACATGGCTATTGGCAGCGGTGGGATTTGAACCCACGCCTCCGAAGAGACTGGAGCCTAAATCCAGCGCCTTAGACCGCTCGGCCACGCTACCCGGGGAAGGACCTTGTCTTACCGCTTTGTATGTCTGGATGTATGTAAGCATGCATGCACGCATACATGCATGCACGCATGCATGTATGTATGAAGTTATTGTCATGATGATTTCAATGATCAAATCCTATGCATTTAATCTAGTTTCGTCAAAAGACGTCGATTAAGGTGAAGTCTTGTGTCTGCGTGCAAACAGACTACGAGTCCACTGCGCAGTATGTGCGGGTCACAATACAATCCTTTCGAGCCCGTACAGATTGGGATGTTTTCATGCTAAATGTACTCGGTGCATCTTCAACAGCAGCAAAGGTCAACAGCGCTGTTGAAAATGTTGATACGCAGAAGCGTCCACCACGTGAGATGACTGATGCAGGTGTGACCGTAGCCGTCGTGGCGGGTGTGGTAACGTGGCCGAGTGGTCTAAGGCGCTTCATTTAAGCTCCAGTCTCTTTGGAGGCGTGGGTTGGAATCCCACCGTTGCCAACTTCCTTTAGCCATTAAAGTCATGGTGCTTTCCTAGTTGCACCTCGTCGTTCCATTTCACACGTTACTTTTCTGGACATGTACTTTGCATGTCAACGGGGAGCGCTCTCGGCAGACGAGGTGGCCGAGTGGTTAAGGCGATGGACTGCTAATCCATTGTGCTGTGCACGCGTGGGTTTGGATACCATACTCTTCGGATCACGGCAGCCTTTTACAGAAGAGCAATGATTGCTGCCTCAATAAAGTGTTCATCTCTTTCCATTACGTTGCAATCCTGTTCCGTCCTGTCTCAAAATGTTGTCATTACCCTAGAGTGGAATATCCGGGGTGGCGGTGTGCATGGTGGGAGATGGCCTGCGAGGGTGCAGGGCGTGTCTGCTTGCTTTGGGTCTTGGGTGGGGGCTGGTGTGGCTGAAATGCCAGCGCTGAATTTTTGGTCCTGGGGCGAGGTATATGAGAAAAGGCCCCACTATCAAGATTTCAAGTGACCACACCACCCTCAATCAATTCCCCGCAAAGCCCAAGTTACTGGTGGACACTTCAGCAGCCAAAGAACACACCTTGGAGCAATTAGAAGATGGAATGAAACGAAAGCAATGACATTAAGATCTACACCTCCATAAAACAAGAGGCAAAGCTCTCACCCTTGGGGAAGGTGCACGTACAGCCCAGATAGCATCAGGAATGTAAAGTTCATGTTTCGGACGGTGTTAATGAGCTCTTCTAATCTCTCATTTATATTACATTTATCATTCGCTTCTCTCTATTCAATATGGTTGTGTATTATGGTTGGCATTATATTGCCTTTTATTTTGTGTTTTGATTTGCTTTCACCTCATTGTCTCATTTCTTATTCCCAACTGTTATTAATAAGCTTGCACGTGTGCCTTATTATCATTTGTTTTCGTTTGAGGGAATCAGCGCCGCACAACACCCCTGGGTCCACCTGCACTCCATCACCAAGCGTTCCTCGGGTACTTGGGCCATAAGTAATGAACGTCAGGTGTGCGTCTGTGTGTTTCTGCTCCCAGGTTGCGTGCGCCGCTTTTCCATCCACGACCCCAGTCTTGACCCTGCATCTACGAAACACTGCATTAAGATCCTGTGTGGCCACATTCACAACTGTATACAGACCACTGTGTGTTTTTGGTTCATTTGGATGCCGCCTGGGAGTCTTGCTGAAACCAAGCAACGTCGTCAACCTGGTCGTTGAAGACGGGCAAAAACACGGCTATTGGCAGCGGTGGGATTTGAACCCACGCCTCCGAAGAGACTGGAGCCTTAATCCAGCGCCTTAGACCGCTCGGCCACGCTACCCGGAAATGGGCCTTGTCTTACCGCTTTGTATGTCTCAATGTATGTATGCATGCATGCACGCATACATGCATGCACGCATGCATGTATGTATGAAGTTATTGTCATGATGATTTCAATGATCAAATCCTATGCATTTAATCTAGTTTCGTCAAAAGACGTCGATTAAGGTGAAGTCTTGTGTCTGCGTGCAAACAGACTACGAGTCCACTGCGCAGTATGTGCGGGTCACAATACAATCCTTTCGAGCCCGTACAGATTGGGATGTTTTCATGCTAAATGTACTCGGTGCATCTTCAACAGCAGCAAAGGTCAACAGCGCTGTTGAAAATGTTGATACGCAGAAGCGTCCACCACGTGAGATGACTGATGCAGGTGTGACCGTAGACATCGTGGTGGGTGTGGTAACGTGGCCGAGTGGTCTAAGGCGCTTCATTTAAGCTCCAGTCTCTTTGGAGGCGTGGGTTGGAATCCCACCGTTGCCAACTTCCTTTAGCCATTAAAGTCATGGTGCTTGCCTAGTTGCACCTCGTCGTTCCATTTCACACGTTACTTTTCTGGACATGTACTTTGCATGTCAACGGGGAGCGCTCTCGGCAGACGAGGTGGCCGAGTGGTTAAGGCGATGGACTGCTAATCCATTGTGCTGTGCACGCGTGGGTTCGGATACCATACTCTTCGGATCACGGCAGCCTTTTACAGAAGAGCAATGATTGCTGCCTCAATAAAGTGTTCATCTCTTTCCATTACGTTGCAATCCTGTTCCGTCCTGTCTCAAAATGTTGTCATTACCCTCGAGTGGAATATCCGGGGTGGCGGTGTGCATGGTGGGAGATGGCCTGCGAGGGTGCAGGGCGTGTCTGCTTGCTTTGGGTCTTGGGTGGGGGCTGGTGTGGCTGAAATGCCAGCGCTGAATTTTTGGTCCTGGGGCGAGGTATATGAGAAAAGGCCCCACTATCAAGATTTCAAGTGACCACACCACCCTCAATCAATTCCCCGCAAAGCCCAAGTTACTGGTGGGCACTTCAGCAGCCAAAGAGCCACACCTTGGAGCAATTAGAAGATGGAATGAAACGAAAGCAATGACATTAAGATCTACACCTCCATAAAACAAGAGGCAAAGCTCTCACCCTTGGGGAAGGTGCACGTACAGCCCAGATAGCATCAGGAATGTAAAGTTCATGTTTCGGACGGTGTTAATGTGCTCTTCTAATCTCTCATTTATATTACATTTATCATTCGCTTCTCTCTATTCAATATGGTTGTGTATTATGGTTGGCATTATATTGCCTTTTATTTTGTGTTTTGATTTGCTTTCACCTCATTGTCTCATTTCTTATTCCCAACTGTTATTATTAAGCTTGCACGTGTGCCTTATTATCATTTGTTTTCGTTTGAGGGAATCAGCGCCGCACAACACCCCTGGGTCCACCTGCACTCCATCACCAAGCGTTCCTCGGGTACTTGGGCCATAAGTAATGAACGTCAGGTGTGCGTCTGTGTGTTTCTGCTCCCAGGTTGCGTGCGCCGCTTTTCCATCCACGACCCCAGTCTTGACCCTGCATCTACGAAACACTGCATTAAGATCCTGTGTGGCCACATTCACAACTGTATACAGACCACTGTGTGTTTTTGGTTCATTTGGATGCCGCCTGGGAGTCTTGCTGAAACCAAGCAACGTCGTCAACCTGGTCGTTGAAGACGGGCAAAAACACGGCTATTGGCAGCGGTGGGATTTGAACCCACGCCTCCGAAGAGACTGGAGCCTTAATCCAGCGCCTTAGACCGCTCGGCCACGCTACCCGGGGAAGGACCTTGTCTTACCGCTTTGTATGTCTGGATGTATGTAAGCATGCATGCACGCATACATGCATGCACGCATGCATGTATGTATGAAGTTATTGTCATGATGATTTCAATGATCAAATCATATGCATTTAGTCTAGTTTCGTCAAAAGACGTCGATTAAGGTGAAGTCTTGTGTCTGCGTGCAAACAGACTACGAGTCCACTGCGCAGTATGTGCGGGTCACAATACAATCCTTTCGAGCCCGTACAGATTGGGATGTTTTCATGCTAAATGTACTCGGTGCATCTTCAACAGCAGCAAAGGTCAACAGCGCTGTTGAAAATGTTGATACGCAGAAGCGTCCACCACGTGAGATGACTGATGCAGGTGTGACCGTAGAGATCGTGGTGGGTGTGGTAACGTGGCCGAGTGGTCTAAGGCGCTTCATTTAAGCTCCAGTCTCTTTGGAGGCGTGGGTTGGAATCCCACCGTTGCCAACTTCCTTTAGCCATTAAAGTCATGGTGCTTGCCTAGTTGCACCTCGTCGTTCCATATCACACGTTACTTTTCTGGACATGTACTTTGCATGTCAACGGGGAGCGCTCTCGGCAGACGAGGTGGCCGAGTGGTTAAGGCGATGGACTGCTAATCCATTGTGCTGTGCACGCGTGGGTTCGGATACCATACTCTTCGGATCACGGCAGCCTTTTACAGAAGAGCAATGATTGCTGCCTCAATAAAGTGTTCATCTCTTTCCATTACGTTGCAATCCTGTTCCGTCCTGTCTCAAAATGTTGTCATTACCCTCGAGTGGAATATCCGGGGTGGCGGTGTGCATGGTGGGAGATGGCCTGCGAGGGTGCAGGGCGTGTCTGCTTGCTTTGGGTCTTGGGTGGGGGCTGGTGTGGCTGAAATGCCAGCGCTGAATTTTTGGTCCTGGGGCGAGGTATATGAGAAAAGGCCCCACTATCAAGATTTCAAGTGACCACACCACCCTCAATCAATTCCCCGCAAAGCCCAAGTTACTGGTGGGCACTTCAGCAGCCAAAGAGCCACACCTTGGAGCAATTAGAAGATGGAATGAAACGAAAGCAATGACATTAAGATCTACACCTCCATAAAACAACAGGCAAAGCTCTCACCCTTGGGGAAGGTGCACGTACAGCCCAGATAGCATCAGGAATGTAAAGTTCATGTTTCGGACGGTGTTAATGAGCTCTTCTAATCTCTCATTTATATTACATTTATCATTCGCTTCTCTCTATTCAATATGGTTGTGTATTATGGTTGGCATTATATTGCCTTTTATTTTGTGTTTTGATTTGCTTTCACCTCATTGTCTCATTTCTTATTCCCAACTGTTATTATTAAGCTTGCACGTGTGCCTTATTATCATTTGTTTTCGTTTGAGGGAATCACCGCCGCACAACACCCCTGGGTCCACCTGCACTCCATCACCAAGCGTTCCTCGGGTACTTGGGCCATAAGTAATGAACGTCAGGTGTGCGTCTGTGTGTTTCTGCTCCCAGGTTGCGTGCGCCGCTTTTCCATCCACGACCCCAGTCTTGACCCTGCATCTACGAAACACTGCATTAAGATCCTGTGTGGCCACATTCACAACTGTATACAGACCACTGTGTGTTTTTGGTTCATTTGGATGCCGCCTGGGAGTCTTGCTGAAACCAAGCAACGTCGTCAACCTGGTCGTTGAAGACGGGCAAAAACACGGCTATTGGCAGCGGTGGGATTTGAACCCACGCCTCCGAAGAGACTGGAGCCTTAATCCAGCGCCTTAGACCGCTCGGCCACGCTACCCGGGGAAGGGCCCTGTCTTACCGCTTTGTATGTCTGGATGTATGTAAGCATGCATGCACGCATACATGCATGCACGCATTCATGTATGTATGAAGTTATTGTCATGATGATTTCAATGATCAAATCCTATGCATTTAATCTAGTTTCGTCAAAAGACGTCGATTAAGGTGAAGTCTTGTGTCTGCGTGCAAACAGACTACGAGTCCACTGCGCAGTATGTGCGGGTCACAATACAATCCTTTCGAGCCCGTACAGATTGGGATGTTTTCATGCTAAATGTACTCGGTGCATCTTCAACAGCAGCAAAGGTCAACAGCGCTGTTGAAAATGTTGATACGCAGAAGCGTCCACCACGTGAGATGACTGATGCAGGTGTGACCGTAGAGATCGTGGTGGGTGTGGTAACGTGGCCGAGTGGTCTTAGGCGCTTCATTTAAGCTCCAGTCTCTTTGGAGGCGTGGGTTGGAATCCCACCGTTGCCAACTTCCTTTAGCCATTAAAGTCATGGTGCTTGCCTAGTTGCACCTCGTCGTTCCATATCACACGTTACTTTTCTGGACATGTACTTTGCATGTCAACGGGGAGCGCTCTCGGCAGACGAGGTGGCCGAGTGGTTAAGGCGATGGACTGCTAATCCATTGTGCTGTGCACGCGTGGGTTCGGATACCATACTCTTCGGATCACGGCAGCCTTTTACAGAAGAGCAATGATTGCTGCCTCAATAAAGTGTTCATCTCTTTCCATTACGTTGCAATCCTGTTCCGTCCTGTCTCAAAATGTTGTCATTACCCTCGAGTGGAATATCCGGGGTGGCGGTGTGCATGGTGGGAGATGGCCTGCGAGGGTGCAGGGCGTGTCTGCTTGCTTTGGGTCTTGGGTGGGGGCTGGTGTGGCTGAAATGCCAGCGCTGAATTTTTGGTCCTGGGGCGAGGTATATGAGAAAAGGCCCCACTATCAAGATTTCAAGTGACCACACCACCCTCAATCAATTCCCCGCAAAGCCCAAGTTACTGGTGGGCACTTCAGCAGCCAAAGAGCCACACCTTGGAGCAAATAGAAGATGGAATGAAACGAAAGCAATGACATTAAGATCTACACCTCCATAAAACAAGAGGCAAAGCTCTCACCCTTGGGGAAGGTGCACGTACAGCCCAGATAGCATCAGGAATGTAAAGTTCATGTTTCGGACGGTGTTAATGAGCTCTTCTAATCTCTCATTTATATTACATTTATCATTCGCTTCTCTCTATTCAATATGGTTGTGTATTATGGTTGGCATTATATTGCCTTTTATTTTGTGTTTTGATTTGCTTTCACCTCATTGTCTCATTTCTTATTCCCAACTGTTATTATTAAGCTTGCACGTGTGCCTTATTATCATTTGTTTTCGTTTGAGGGAATCAGCGCCGCACAACACCCCTGGGTCCACCTGCACTCCATCACCAAGCGTTCCTCGGGTACTTGGGCCATAAGTAATGAACGTCAGGTGTGCGTCTGTGTGTTTCTGCTCCCAGGTTGCGTGCGCCGCTTTTCCATCCACGACCCCAGTCTTGACCCTGCATCTACGAAACACTGCATTAAGATCCTGTGTGGCCACATTCACAACTGTATACAGACCACTGTGTGTTTTTGGTTCATTTGGATGCCGCCTGGGAGTCTTGCTGAAACCAAGCAACGTCGTCAACCTGGTCGTTGAAGACGGGCAAAAACACGGCTATTGGCAGCGGTGGGATTTGAACCCACGCCTCCGAAGAGACTGGAGCCTTAATCCAGCGCCTTAGACCGCTCGGCCACGCTACCCGGGGAAGGACCTTGTCTTACCGCTTTGTATGTCTGGATGTATGTAAGCATGCATGCACGCATACATGCATGCACGCATGCATGTATGTATGAAGTTATTGTCATGATGATTTCAATGATCAAATCCTATGCATTTAGTCTAGTTTCGTCAAAAGACGTCGATTAAGGTGAAGTCTTGTGTCTGCGTGCAAACAGACTACGAGTCCACTGCGCAGTATGTGCGGGTCACAATACAATCCTTTCGAGCCCGTACAGATTGGGATGTTTTCATGCTAAATGTACTCGGTGCATCTTCAACAGCAGCAAAGGTCAACAGCGCTGTTGAAAATGTTGATACGCAGAAGCGTCCACCACGTGAGATGACTGATGCAGGTGTGACCGTAGAGATCGTGGTGGGTGTGGTAACGTGGCCGAGTGGTCTAAGGCGCTTCATTTAAGCTCCAGTCTCTTTGGAGGCGTGGGTTGGAATCCCACCGTTGCCAACTTCCTTTAGCCATTAAAGTCATGGTGCTTGCCTAGTTGCACCTCGTCGTTCCATATCACACGTTACTTTTCTGGACATGTACTTTGCATGTCAACGGGGAGCGCTCTCGGCAGACGAGGTGGCCGAGTGGTTAAGGCGATGGACTGCTAATCCATTGTGCTGTGCACGCGTGGGTTCGGATACCATACTCTTCGGATCACGGCAGCCTTTTACAGAAGAGCAATGATTGCTGCCTCAATAAAGTGTTCATCTCTTTCCATTACGTTGCAATCCTGTTCCGTCCTGTCTCAAAATGTTGTCATTACCCTCGAGTGGAATATCCGGGGTGGCGGTGTGCATGGTGGGAGATGGCCTGCGAGGGTGCAGGGCGTGTCTGCTTGCTTTGGGTCTTGGGTGGGGGCTGGTGTGGCTGAAATGCCAGCGCTGAATTTTTGGTCCTGGGGCGAGGTATATGAGAAAAGGCCCCACTATCAAGATTTCAAGTGACCACACCACCCTCAATCAATTCCCCGCAAAGCCCAAGTTACTGGTGGGCACTTCAGCAGCCAAAGAGCCACACCTTGGAGCAATTAGAAGATGGAATGAAACGAAAGCAATGACATTAAGATCTACACCTCCATAAAACAACAGGCAAAGCTCTCACCCTTGGGGAAGGTGCACGTACAGCCCAGATAGCATCAGGAATGTAAAGTTCATGTTTCGGACGGTGTTAATGAGCTCTTCTAATCTCTCATTTATATTACATTTATCATTCGCTTCTCTCTATTCAATATGGTTGTGTATTATGGTTGGCATTATATTGCCTTTTATTTTGTGTTTTGATTTGCTTTCACCTCATTGTCTCATTTCTTATTCCCAACTGTTATTATTAAGCTTGCACGTGTGCCTTATTATCATTTGTTTTCGTTTGAGGGAATCACCGCCGCACAACACCCCTGGGTCCACCTGCACTCCATCACCAAGCGTTCCTCGGGTACTTGGGCCATAAGTAATGAACGTCAGGTGTGCGTCTGTGTGTTTCTGCTCCCAGGTTGCGTGCGCCGCTTTTCCATCCACGACCCCAGTCTTGACCCTGCATCTACGAAACACTGCATTAAGATCCTGTGTGGCCACATTCACAACTGTATACAGACCACTGTGTGTTTTTGGTTCATTTGGATGCCGCCTGGGAGTCTTGCTGAAACCAAGCAACGTCGTCAACCTGGTCGTTGAAGACGGGCAAAAACACGGCTATTGGCAGCGGTGGGATTTGAACCCACGCCTCCGAAGAGACTGGAGCCTTAATCCAGCGCCTTAGACCGCTCGGCCACGCTACCCGGGGAAGGGCCCTGTCTTACCGCTTTGTATGTCTGGATGTATGTAAGCATGCATGCACGCATACATGCATGCACGCATTCATGTATGTATGAAGTTATTGTCATGATGATTTCAATGATCAAATCCTATGCATTTAATCTAGTTTCGTCAAAAGACGTCGATTAAGGTGAAGTCTTGTGTCTGCGTGCAAACAGACTACGAGTCCACTGCGCAGTATGTGCGGGTCACAATACAATCCTTTCGAGCCCGTACAGATTGGGATGTTTTCATGCTAAATGTACTCGGTGCATCTTCAACAGCAGCAAAGGTCAACAGCGCTGTTGAAAATGTTGATACGCAGAAGCGTCCACCACGTGAGATGACTGATGCAGGTGTGACCGTAGAGATCGTGGTGGGTGTGGTAACGTGGCCGAGTGGTCTTAGGCGCTTCATTTAAGCTCCAGTCTCTTTGGAGGCGTGGGTTGGAATCCCACCGTTGCCAACTTCCTTTAGCCATTAAAGTCATGGTGCTTGCCTAGTTGCACCTCGTCGTTCCATATCACACGTTACTTTTCTGGACATGTACTTTGCATGTCAACGGGGAGCGCTCTCGGCAGACGAGGTGGCCGAGTGGTTAAGGCGATGGACTGCTAATCCATTGTGCTGTGCACGCGTGGGTTCGGATACCATACTCTTCGGATCACGGCAGCCTTTTACAGAAGAGCAATGATTGCTGCCTCAATAAAGTGTTCATCTCTTTCCATTACGTTGCAATCCTGTTCCGTCCTGTCTCAAAATGTTGTCATTACCCTCGAGTGGAATATCCGGGGTGGCGGTGTGCATGGTGGGAGATGGCCTGCGAGGGTGCAGGGCGTGTCTGCTTGCTTTGGGTCTTGGGTGGGGGCTGGTGTGGCTGAAATGCCAGCGCTGAATTTTTGGTCCTGGGGCGAGGTATATGAGAAAAGGCCCCACTATCAAGATTTCAAGTGACCACACCACCCTCAATCAATTCCCCGCAAAGCCCAAGTTACTGGTGGGCACTTCAGCAGCCAAAGAGCCACACCTTGGAGCAAATAGAAGATGGAATGAAACGAAAGCAATGACATTAAGATCTACACCTCCATAAAACAAGAGGCAAAGCTCTCACCCTTGGGGAAGGTGCACGTACAGCCCAGATAGCATCAGGAATGTAAAGTTCATGTTTCGGACGGTGTTAATGAGCTCTTCTAATCTCTCATTTATATTACATTTATCATTCGCTTCTCTCTATTCAATATGGTTGTGTATTATGGTTGGCATTATATTGCCTTTTATTTTGTGTTTTGATTTGCTTTCACCTCATTGTCTCATTTCTTATTCCCAACTGTTATTATTAAGCTTGCACGTGTGCCTTATTATCATTTGTTTTCGTTTGAGGGAATCAGCGCCGCACAACACCCCTGGGTCCACCTGCACTCCATCACCAAGCGTTCCTCGGGTACTTGGGCCATAAGTAATGAACGTCAGGTGTGCGTCTGTGTGTTTCTGCTCCCAGGTTGCGTGCGCCGCTTTTCCATCCACGACCCCAGTCTTGACCCTGCATCTACGAAACACTGCATTAAGATCCTGTGTGGCCACATTCACAACTGTATACAGACCACTGTGTGTTTTTGGTTCATTTGGATGCCGCCTGGGAGTCTTGCTGAAACCAAGCAACGTCGTCAACCTGGTCGTTGAAGACGGGCAAAAACACGGCTATTGGCAGCGGTGGGATTTGAACCCACGCCTCCGAAGAGACTGGAGCCTTAATCCAGCGCCTTAGACCGCTCGGCCACGCTACCCGGGGAAGGACCTTGTCTTACCGCTTTGTATGTCTGGATGTATGTAAGCATGCATGCACGCATACATGCATGCACGCATGCATGTATGTATGAAGTTATTGTCATGATGATTTCAATGATCAAATCCTATGCATTTAGTCTAGTTTCGTCAAAAGACGTCGATTAAGGTGAAGTCTTGTGTCTGCGTGCAAACAGACTACGAGTCCACTGCGCAGTATGTGCGGGTCACAATACAATCCTTTCGAGCCCGTACAGATTGGGATGTTTTCATGCTAAATGTACTCGGTGCATCTTCAACAGCAGCAAAGGTCAACAGCGCTGTTGAAAATGTTGATACGCAGAAGCGTCCACCACGTGAGATGACTGATGCAGGTGTGACCGTAGAGATCGTGGTGGGTGTGGTAACGTGGCCGAGTGGTCTAAGGCGCTTCATTTAAGCTCCAGTCTCTTTGGAGGCGTGGGTTGGAATCCCACCGTTGCCAACTTCCTTTAGCCATTAAAGTCATGGTGCTTGCCTAGTTGCACCTCGTCGTTCCATATCACACGTTACTTTTCTGGACATGTACTTTGCATGTCAACGGGGAGCGCTCTCGGCAGACGAGGTGGCCGAGTGGTTAAGGCGATGGACTGCTAATCCATTGTGCTGTGCACGCGTGGGTTCGGATACCATACTCTTCGGATCACGGCAGCCTTTTACAGAAGAGCAATGATTGCTGCCTCAATAAAGTGTTCATCTCTTTCCATTACGTTGCAATCCTGTTCCGTCCTGTCTCAAAATGTTGTCATTACCCTCGAGTGGAATATCCGGGGTGGCGGTGTGCATGGTGGGAGATGGCCTGCGAGGGTGCAGGGCGTGTCTGCTTGCTTTGGGTCTTGGGTGGGGGCTGGTGTGGCTGAAATGCCAGCGCTGAATTTTTGGTCCTGGGGCGAGGTATATGAGAAAAGGCCCCACTATCAAGATTTCAAGTGACCACACCACCCTCAATCAATTCCCCGCAAAGCCCAAGTTACTGGTGGGCACTTCAGCAGCCAAAGAGCCACACCTTGGAGCAATTAGAAGATGGAATGAAACGAAAGCAATGACATTAAGATCTACACCTCCATAAAACAACAGGCAAAGCTCTCACCCTTGGGGAAGGTGCACGTACAGCCCAGATAGCATCAGGAATGTAAAGTTCATGTTTCGGACGGTGTTAATGAGCTCTTCTAATCTCTCATTTATATTACATTTATCATTCGCTTCTCTCTATTCAATATGGTTGTGTATTATGGTTGGCATTATATTGCCTTTTATTTTGTGTTTTGATTTGCTTTCACCTCATTGTCTCATTTCTTATTCCCAACTGTTATTATTAAGCTTGCACGTGTGCCTTATTATCATTTGTTTTCGTTTGAGGGAATCACCGCCGCACAACACCCCTGGGTCCACCTGCACTCCATCACCAAGCGTTCCTCGGGTACTTGGGCCATAAGTAATGAACGTCAGGTGTGCGTCTGTGTGTTTCTGCTCCCAGGTTGCGTGCGCCGCTTTTCCATCCACGACCCCAGTCTTGACCCTGCATCTACGAAACACTGCATTAAGATCCTGTGTGGCCACATTCACAACTGTATACAGACCACTGTGTGTTTTTGGTTCATTTGGATGCCGCCTGGGAGTCTTGCTGAAACCAAGCAACGTCGTCAACCTGGTCGTTGAAGACGGGCAAAAACACGGCTATTGGCAGCGGTGGGATTTGAACCCACGCCTCCGAAGAGACTGGAGCCTTAATCCAGCGCCTTAGACCGCTCGGCCACGCTACCCGGGGAAGGGCCCTGTCTTACCGCTTTGTATGTCTGGATGTATGTAAGCATGCATGCACGCATACATGCATGCACGCATTCATGTATGTATGAAGTTATTGTCATGATGATTTCAATGATCAAATCCTATGCATTTAATCTAGTTTCGTCAAAAGACGTCGATTAAGGTGAAGTCTTGTGTCTGCGTGCAAACAGACTACGAGTCCACTGCGCAGTATGTGCGGGTCACAATACAATCCTTTCGAGCCCGTACAGATTGGGATGTTTTCATGCTAAATGTACTCGGTGCATCTTCAACAGCAGCAAAGGTCAACAGCGCTGTTGAAAATGTTGATACGCAGAAGCGTCCACCACGTGAGATGACTGATGCAGGTGTGACCGTAGAGATCGTGGTGGGTGTGGTAACGTGGCCGAGTGGTCTTAGGCGCTTCATTTAAGCTCCAGTCTCTTTGGAGGCGTGGGTTGGAATCCCACCGTTGCCAACTTCCTTTAGCCATTAAAGTCATGGTGCTTGCCTAGTTGCACCTCGTCGTTCCATATCACACGTTACTTTTCTGGACATGTACTTTGCATGTCAACGGGGAGCGCTCTCGGCAGACGAGGTGGCCGAGTGGTTAAGGCGATGGACTGCTAATCCATTGTGCTGTGCACGCGTGGGTTCGGATACCATACTCTTCGGATCACGGCAGCCTTTTACAGAAGAGCAATGATTGCTGCCTCAATAAAGTGTTCATCTCTTTCCATTACGTTGCAATCCTGTTCCGTCCTGTCTCAAAATGTTGTCATTACCCTCGAGTGGAATATCCGGGGTGGCGGTGTGCATGGTGGGAGATGGCCTGCGAGGGTGCAGGGCGTGTCTGCTTGCTTTGGGTCTTGGGTGGGGGCTGGTGTGGCTGAAATGCCAGCGCTGAATTTTTGGTCCTGGGGCGAGGTATATGAGAAAAGGCCCCACTATCAAGATTTCAAGTGACCACACCACCCTCAATCAATTCCCCGCAAAGCCCAAGTTACTGGTGGGCACTTCAGCAGCCAAAGAGCCACACCTTGGAGCAATTAGAAGATGGAATGAAACGAAAGCAATGACATTAAGATCTACACCTCCATAAAACAAGAGGCAAAGCTCTCACCCTTGGGGAAGGTGCACGTACAGCCCAGATAGCATCAGGAATGTAAAGTTCATGTTTCGGACGGTGTTAATGAGCTCTTCTAATCTCTCATTTATATTACATTTATCATTCGCTTCTCTCTATTCAATATGGTTGTGTATTATGGTTGGCATTATATTGCCTTTTATTTTGTGTTTTGATTTGCTTTCACCTCATTGTCTCATTTCTTATTCCCAACTGTTATTATTAAGCTTGCACGTGTGCCTTATTATCATTTGTTTTCGTTTGAGGGAATCAGCGCCGCACAACACCCCTGGGTCCACCTGCACTCCATCACCAAGCGTTCCTCGGGTACTTGGGCCATAAGTAATGAACATCAGGTGTGCGTCTGTGTGTTTCTGCTCCCAGGTTGCGTGCGCCGCTTTTCCATCCACGACCCCAGTCTTGACCCTGCATCTACGAAACACTGCATTAAGATCCTGTGTGGCCACATTCACAACTGTATACAGACCACTGTGTGTTTTTGGTTCATTTGGATGCCGCCTGGGAGTCTTGCTGAAACCAAGCAACGTCGTCAACCTGGTCGTTGAAGACGGGCAAAAACACGGCTATTGGCAGCGGTGGGATTTGAACCCACGCCTCCGAAGAGACTGGAGCCTTAATCCAGCGCCTTAGACCGCTCGGCCACGCTACCCGGGGAAGGGCCCTGTCTTACCGCTTTGTATGTCTGGATGTATGTAAGCATGCATGCACGCATACATGCATGCACGCATGCATGTATGTATGAAGTTATTGTCATGATGATTTCAATGATCAAATCCTATGCATTTAATCTAGTTTCGTCAAAAGACGTCGATTAAGGTGAAGTCTTGTGTCTGCGTGCAAACAGAATACAAGTCCACTGCGCAGTATGTGCGGGTCACAATACAATCCTTTCGAGCCCGTACAGATTGGGATGTTTTCATGCTAAATGTACTCGGTGCATCTTCAACAGCAGCAAAGGTCAACAGCGCTGTTGAAAATGTTGATACGCAGAAGCGTCCACCACGTGAGATGACTGATGCAGGTGTGACCGTAGCCGTCGTGGCGGGTGTGGTAACGTGGCCGAGTGGTCTAAGGCGCTTCATTTAAGCTCCAGTCTCTTTGGAGGCGTGGGTTGGAATCCCACCGTTGCCAACTTCCTTTAGCCATTAAAGTCATGGTGCTTTCCTAGTTGCACCTCGTCGTTCCATTTCACACGTTACTTTTCTGGACATGTACTTTGCATGTCAACGGGGATTGCTCTCGGCAGACGAGGTGGCCGAGTGGTTAAGGCGATGGACTGCTAATCCATTGTGCTGTGCACGCGTGGGTTTGGATACCATACTCTTCGGATCACGGCAGCCTTTTACAGAAGAGCAATGATTGCTGCCTCAATAAAGTGTTCATCTCTTTCCATTACGTTGCAATCCTGTTCCGTCCTGTCTCAAAATGTTGTCATTACCCTAGAGTGGAATATCCGGGGTGGCGGTGTGCATGGTGGGAGATGGCCTGCGAGGGTGCAGGGCGTGTCTGCTTGCTTTGGGTCTTGGGTGGGGGCTGGTGTGGCTGAAATGCCAGCGCTGAATTTTTGGTCCTGGGGCGAGGTATATGAGAAAAGGCCCCACTATCAAGATTTCAAGTAACCACACCACCCTCAATCAATTCCCCGCAAAGCCCAAGTTACTGGTGGGCACTTCAGCAGCCAAAGAACACACCTTGGAGCAATTAGAAGATGGAATGAAACGAAAGCAATGGGAGTCTTGCTGAAACCAAGCAACGTCGTCAACCTGGTCGTTGAAGACGGGCAAAAACATGGCTATTGGCAGCGGTGGGATTTGAACCCACGCCTCCGAAGAGACTGGAGCCTAAATCCAGCGCCTTAGACCGCTCGGCCACGCTACCCGGGGAAGGACCTTGTCTTACCGCTTTGTATGTCTGGATGTATGTAAGCATGCATGCACGCATACATGCATGCACGCATGCATGTATGTATGAAGTTATTGTCATGATGATTTCAATGATCAAATCCTATGCATTTAATCTAGTTTCGTCAAAAGACGTCGATTAAGGTGAAGTCTTGTGTCTGCGTGCAAACAGAATACGAGTCCACTGCGCAGTATGTGCGGGTCACAATACAATCCTTTCGAGCCCGTACAGATTGGGATGTTTCATGCTAAATGTACTCGGTGCATCTTCAACAGCAGCAAAGGTCAACAGCGCTGTTGAAAATGTTGATACGCAGAAGCGTCCACCACGTGAGATGACTGATGCAGGTGTGACCGTAGCCGTCGTGGCGGGTGTGGTAACGTGGCCGAGTGGTCTAAGGCGCTTCATTTAAGCTCCAGTCTCTTTGGAGGCGTGGGTTGGAATCCCACCGTTGCCAACTTCCTTTAGCCATTAAAGTCATGGTGCTTTCCTAGTTGCACCTCGTCGTTCCATTTCACACGTTACTTTTCTGGACATGTACTTTGCATGTCAACGGGGAGCGCTCTCGGCAGACGAGGTGGCCGAGTGGTTAAGGCGATGGACTGCTAATCCATTGTGCTGTGCACGCGTGGGTTTGGATACCATACTCTTCGGATCACGGCAGCCTTTTACAGAAGAGCAATGATTGCTGCCTCAATAAAGTGTTCATCTCTTTCCATTACGTTGCAATCCTGTTCCGTCCTGTCTCAAAATGTTGTCATTACCCTAGAGTGGAATATCCGGGGTGGCGGTGTGCATGGTGGGAGATGGCCTGCGAGGGTGCAGGGCGTGTCTGCTTGCTTTGGGTCTTGGGTGGGGGCTGGTGTGGCTGAAATGCCAGCGCTGAATTTTTGGTCCTGGGGCGAGGTATATGAGAAAAGGCCCCACTATCAAGATTTCAAGTAACCACACCACCCTCAATCAATTCCCCGCAAAGCCCAAGTTACTGGTGGGCACTTCAGCAGCCAAAGAACACACCTTGGAGCAATTAGAAGATGGAATGAAACGAAAGCAATGGGAGTCTTGCTGAAACCAAGCAACGTCGTCAACCTGGTCGTTGAAGACGGGCAAAAACATGGCTATTGGCAGCGGTGGGATTTGAACCCACGCCTCCGAAGAGACTGGAGCCTAAATCCAGCGCCTTAGACCGCTCGGCCACGCTACCCGGGGAAGGACCTTGTCTTACCGCTTTGTATGTCTGGATGTATGTAAGCATGCATGCACGCATACATGCATGCACGCATGCATGTATGTATGAAGTTATTGTCATGATGATTTCAATGATCAAATCCTATGCATTTAATCTAGTTTCGTCAAAAGACGTCGATTAAGGTGAAGTCTTGTGTCTGCGTGCAAACAGAATACAAGTCCACTGCGCAGTATGTGCGGGTCACAATACAATCCTTTCGAGCCCGTACAGATTGGGATGTTTTCATGCTAAATGTACTCGGTGCATCTTCAACAGCAGCAAAGGTCAACAGCGCTGTTGAAAATGTTGATACGCAGAAGCGTCCACCACGTGAGATGACTGATGCAGGTGTGACCGTAGCCGTCGTGGCGGGTGTGGTAACGTGGCCGAGTGGTCTAAGGCGCTTCATTTAAGCTCCAGTCTCTTTGGAGGCGTGGGTTGGAATCCCACCGTTGCCAACTTCCTTTAGCCATTAAAGTCATGGTGCTTTCCTAGTTGCACCTCGTCGTTCCATTTCACACGTTACTTTTCTGGACATGTACTTTGCATGTCAACGGGGATTGCTCTCGGCAGACGAGGTGGCCGAGTGGTTAAGGCGATGGACTGCTAATCCATTGTGCTGTGCACGCGTGGGTTTGGATACCATACTCTTCGGATCACGGCAGCCTTTTACAGAAGAGCAATGATTGCTGCCTCAATAAAGTGTTCATCTCTTTCCATTACGTTGCAATCCTGTTCCGTCCTGTCTCAAAATGTTGTCATTACCCTAGAGTGGAATATCCGGGGTGGCGGTGTGCATGGTGGGAGATGGCCTGCGAGGGTGCAGGGCGTGTCTGCTTGCTTTGGGTCTTGGGTGGGGGCTGGTGTGGCTGAAATGCCAGCGCTGAATTTTTGGTCCTGGGGCGAGGTATATGAGAAAAGGCCCCACTATCAAGATTTCAAGTAACCACACCACCCTCAATCAATTCCCCGCAAAGCCCAAGTTACTGGTGGGCACTTCAGCAGCCAAAGAACACACCTTGGAGCAATTAGAAGATGGAATGAAACGAAAGCAATGGGAGTCTTGCTGAAACCAAGCAACGTCGTCAACCTGGTCGTTGAAGACGGGCAAAAACATGGCTATTGGCAGCGGTGGGATTTGAACCCACGCCTCCGAAGAGACTGGAGCCTAAATCCAGCGCCTTAGACCGCTCGGCCACGCTACCCGGGGAAGGACCTTGTCTTACCGCTTTGTATGTCTGGATGTATGTAAGCATGCATGCACGCATACATGCATGCACGCATGCATGTATGTATGAAGTTATTGTCATGATGATTTCAATGATCAAATCCTATGCATTTAATCTAGTTTCGTCAAAAGACGTCGATT
Organism: Amia ocellicauda; assembly: GCF_036373705.1. Lineage (NCBI taxonomy): Eukaryota > Metazoa > Chordata > Actinopteri > Amiiformes > Amiidae > Amia > Amia ocellicauda. The sequence continues at coordinate 4,629,537 of NC_089863.1, forward strand.
AAGGTGAAGTCTTGTGTCTGCGTGCAAACAGAATACGAGTCCACTGCGCAGTATGTGCGGGTCACAATACAATCCTTTCGAGCCCGTACAGATTGGGATGTTTCATGCTAAATGTACTCGGTGCATCTTCAACAGCAGCAAAGGTCAACAGCGCTGTTGAAAATGTTGATACGCAGAAGCGTCCACCACGTGAGATGACTGATGCAGGTGTGACCGTAGCCGTCGTGGCGGGTGTGGTAACGTGGCCGAGTGGTCTAAGGCGCTTCATTTAAGCTCCAGTCTCTTTGGAGGCGTGGGTTGGAATCCCACCGTTGCCAACTTCCTTTAGCCATTAAAGTCATGGTGCTTTCCTAGTTGCACCTCGTCGTTCCATTTCACACGTTACTTTTCTGGACATGTACTTTGCATGTCAACGGGGAGCGCTCTCGGCAGACGAGGTGGCCGAGTGGTTAAGGCGATGGACTGCTAATCCATTGTGCTGTGCACGCGTGGGTTTGGATACCATACTCTTCGGATCACGGCAGCCTTTTACAGAAGAGCAATGATTGCTGCCTCAATAAAGTGTTCATCTCTTTCCATTACGTTGCAATCCTGTTCCGTCCTGTCTCAAAATGTTGTCATTACCCTAGAGTGGAATATCCGGGGTGGCGGTGTGCATGGTGGGAGATGGCCTGCGAGGGTGCAGGGCGTGTCTGCTTGCTTTGGGTCTTGGGTGGGGGCTGGTGTGGCTGAAATGCCAGCGCTGAATTTTTGGTCCTGGGGCGAGGTATATGAGAAAAGGCCCCACTATCAAGATTTCAAGTAACCACACCACCCTCAATCAATTCCCCGCAAAGCCCAAGTTACTGGTGGGCACTTCAGCAGCCAAAGAACACACCTTGGAGCAATTAGAAGATGGAATGAAACGAAAGCAATGGGAGTCTTGCTGAAACCAAGCAACGTCGTCAACCTGGTCGTTGAAGACGGGCAAAAACATGGCTATTGGCAGCGGTGGGATTTGAACCCACGCCTCCGAAGAGACTGGAGCCTAAATCCAGCGCCTTAGACCGCTCGGCCACGCTACCCGGGGAAGGACCTTGTCTTACCGCTTTGTATGTCTGGATGTATGTAAGCATGCATGCACGCATACATGCATGCACGCATGCATGTATGTATGAAGTTATTGTCATGATGATTTCAATGATCAAATCCTATGCATTTAATCTAGTTTCGTCAAAAGACGTCGATTAAGGTGAAGTCTTGTGTCTGCGTGCAAACAGAATACGAGTCCACTGCGCAGTATGTGCGGGTCACAATACAATCCTTTCGAGCCCGTACAGATTGGGATGTTTTCATGCTAAATGTACTCGGTGCATCTTCAACAGCAGCAAAGGTCAACAGCGCTGTTGAAAATGTTGATACGCAGAAGCGTCCACCACGTGAGATGACTGATGCAGGTGTGACCGTAGCCGTCGTGGCGGGTGTGGTAACGTGGCCGAGTGGTCTAAGGCGCTTCATTTAAGCTCCAGTCTCTTTGGAGGCGTGGGTTGGAATCCCACCGTTGCCAACTTCCTTTAGCCATTAAAGTCATGGTGCTTTCCTAGTTGCACCTCGTCGTTCCATTTCACACGTTACTTTTCTGGACATGTACTTTGCATGTCAACGGGGAGCGCTCTCGGCAGACGAGGTGGCCGAGTGGTTAAGGCGATGGACTGCTAATCCATTGTGCTGTGCACGCGTGGGTTTGGATACCATACTCTTCGGATCACGGCAGCCTTTTACAGAAGAGCAATGATTGCTGCCTCAATAAAGTGTTCATCTCTTTCCATTACGTTGCAATCCTGTTCCGTCCTGTCTCAAAATGTTGTCATTACCCTAGAGTGGAATATCCGGGGTGGCGGTGTGCATGGTGGGAGATGGCCTGCGAGGGTGCAGGGCGTGTCTGCTTGCTTTGGGTCTTGGGTGGGGGCTGGTGTGGCTGAAATGCCAGCGCTGAATTTTTGGTCCTGGGGCGAGGTATATGAGAAAAGGCCCCACTATCAAGATTTCAAGTAACCACACCACCCTCAATCAATTCCCCGCAAAGCCCAAGTTACTGGTGGGCACTTCAGCAGCCAAAGAGCCACACCTTGGAGCAATTAGAAGATGGAATGAAACGAAAGCAATGACATTAAGATCTACACCTCCATAAAACAAGAGGCAAAGCTCTCACCCTTGGGGAAGGTGCACGTACAGCCCAGATAGCATCAGGAATGTAAAGTTCATGTTTCGGACGGTGTTAATGAGCTCTTCTAATCTCTCATTTATATTACATTTATCATTCGCTTCTCTCTATTCAATATGGTTGTGTATTATGGTTGGCATTATATTGCCTTTTATTTTGTGTTTTGATTTGCTTTCACCTCATTGTCTCATTTCTTATTCCCAACTGTTATTATTAAGCTTGCACGTGTGCCTTATTATCATTTGTTTTCGTTTGAGGGAATCAGCGCCGCACAACACCCCTGGGTCCACCTGCACTCCATCACCAAGCGTTCCTCGGGTACTTGGGCCATAAGTAATGAACGTCAGGTGTGCGTCTGTGTGTTTCTGCTCCCAGGTTGCGTGCGCCGCTTTTCCATCCACGACCCCAGTCTTGACCCTGCATCTACGAAACACTGCATTAAGATCCTGTGTGGCCACATTCACAACTGTATACAGACCACTGTGTGTTTTTGGTTCATTTGGATGCCGCCTGGGAGTCTTGCTGAAACCAAGCAACGTCGTCAACCTGGTCGTTGAAGACGGGCAAAAACACGGCTATTGGCAGCGGTGGGATTTGAACCCACGCCTCCGAAGAGACTGGAGCCTTAATCCAGCGCCTTAGACCGCTCGGCCACGCTACCCGGGGAAGGACCTTGTCTTACCGCTTTGTATGTCTGGATGTATGTAAGCATGCATGCACGCATACATGTATGCACGCATGCATGTATGTATGAAGTTATTGTCATGATGATTTCAATGATCAAATCCTATGCATTTAGTCTAGTTTCGTCAAAAGACGTCGATTAAGGTGAAGTCTTGTGTCTGCGTGCAAACAGACTACGAGTCCACTGCGCAGTATGTGCGGGTCACAATACAATCCTTTCGAGCCCGTACAGATTGGGATGTTTTCATGCTAAATGTACTCGGTGCATCTTCAACAGCAGCAAAGGTCAACAGCGCTGTTGAAAATGTTGATACGCAGAAGCGTCCACCACGTGAGATGACTGATGCAGGTGTGACCGTAGAGATCGTGGTGGGTGTGGTAACGTGGCCGAGTGGTCTAAGGCGCTTCATTTAAGCTCCAGTCTCTTTGGAGGCGTGGGTTGGAATCCCACCGTTGCCAACTTCCTTTAGCCATTAAAGTCATGGTGCTTGCCTAGTTGCACCTCGTCGTTCCATATCACACGTTACTTTTCTGGACATGTACTTTGCATGTCAACGGGGAGCGCTCTCGGCAGACGAGGTGGCCGAGTGGTTAAGGCGATGGACTGCTAATCCATTGTGCTGTGCACGCGTGGGTTCGGATACCATACTCTTCGGATCACGGCAGCCTTTTACAGAAGAGCAATGATTGCTGCCTCAATAAAGTGTTCATCTCTTTCCATTACGTTGCAATCCTGTTCCGTCCTGTCTCAAAATGTTGTCATTACCCTCGAGTGGAATATCCGGGGTGGCGGTGTGCATGGTGGGAGATGGCCTGCGAGGGTGCAGGGCGTGTCTGCTTGCTTTGGGTCTTGGGTGGGGGCTGGTGTGGCTGAAATGCCAGCGCTGAATTTTTGGTCCTGGGGCGAGGTATATGAGAAAAGGCCCCACTATCAAGATTTCAAGTGACCACACCACCCTCAATCAATTCCCCGCAAAGCCCAAGTTACTGGTGGGCACTTCAGCAGCCAAAGAGCCACACCTTGGAGCAATTAGAAGATGGAATGAAACGAAAGCAATGACATTAAGATCTACACCTCCATAAAACAACAGGCAAAGCTCTCACCCTTGGGGAAGGTGCACGTACAGCCCAGATAGCATCAGGAATGTAAAGTTCATGTTTCGGACGGTGTTAATGAGCTCTTCTAATCTCTCATTTATATTACATTTATCATTCGCTTCTCTCTATTCAATATGGTTGTGTATTATGGTTGGCATTATATTGCCTTTTATTTTGTGTTTTGATTTGCTTTCACCTCATTGTCTCATTTCTTATTCCCAACTGTTATTATTAAGCTTGCACGTGTGCCTTATTATCATTTGTTTTCGTTTGAGGGAATCACCGCCGCACAACACCCCTGGGTCCACCTGCACTCCATCACCAAGCGTTCCTCGGGTACTTGGGCCATAAGTAATGAACGTCAGGTGTGCGTCTGTGTGTTTCTGCTCCCAGGTTGCGTGCGCCGCTTTTCCATCCACGACCCCAGTCTTGACCCTGCATCTACGAAACACTGCATTAAGATCCTGTGTGGCCACATTCACAACTGTATACAGACCACTGTGTGTTTTTGGTTCATTTGGATGCCGCCTGGGAGTCTTGCTGAAACCAAGCAACGTCGTCAACCTGGTCGTTGAAGACGGGCAAAAACACGGCTATTGGCAGCGGTGGGATTTGAACCCACGCCTCCGAAGAGACTAGAGCCTTAATCCAGCGCCTTAGACCGCTCGGCCACGCTACCCGGGGAAGGGCCCTGTCTTACCGCTTTGTATGTCTGGATGTATGTAAGCATGCATGCACGCATACATGCATGCACGCATTCATGTATGTATGAAGTTATTGTCATGATGATTTCAATGATCAAATCCTATGCATTTAATCTAGTTTCGTCAAAAGACGTCGATTAAGGTGAAGTCTTGTGTCTGCGTGCAAACAGACTACGAGTCCACTGCGCAGTATGTGCGGGTCACAATACAATCCTTTCGAGCCCGTACAGATTGGGATGTTTTCATGCTAAATGTACTCGGTGCATCTTCAACAGCTGCAAAGGTCAACAGCGCTGTTGAAAATGTTGATACCCAGAAGCGTCCACCACGTGAGATGACTGATGCAGGTGTGACCGTAGACGTCGTGGTGGGTGTGGTAACGTGGCCGAGTGGTCTAAGGCGCTTCATTTAAGCTCCAGTCTCTTTGGAGGCGTGGGTTGGAATCCCACCGTTGCCAACTTCTTTTAGCCATTAAAGTCATGGTGCTTTCCTAGTTGCACCTCGTCGTTCCATTTCACACGTTACTTTTCTGGACATGTACTTTGCATGTCAACGGGGAGCACTCTCGGCAGACGAGGTGGCCGAGTGGTTAAGGTGATGGACTGCTAATCCATTGTGCTGTGCACGCGTGGGTTCGGATACCATCCTCTTCGGATCACGGCAGCCTTTTACAGAAGAGCAATGATTGCTGCCTCAATAAAGTGTTCATCTCTTTCCATTACGTTGCAATCCTGTTCCGTCCTGTCTCAAAATGTTGTCATTACCCTCGAGTGGAATATCCGGGGTGGCGGTGTGCATGGTGGGAGATGGCCTGCGAGGGTGCAGGGCGTGTCTGCTTGCTTTGGGTCTTGGGTGGGGGCTGGTGTGGCTGAAATGCCAGCGCTGAATTTTTGGTCCTGGGGCGAGGTATATGAGAAAAGGCCCCACTATCAAGATTTCAAGTGACCACACCACCCTCAATCAATTCCCCGCAAAGCCCAAGTTACTGGTGGGCACTTCAGCAGCCAAAGAGCCACACCTTGGAGCAATTAGAAGATGGAATGAAACGAAAGCAATGACATTAAGATCTACACCTCCATAAAACAAGAGGCAAAGCTCTCACCCTTGGGGAAGGTGCACGTACAGCCCAGATAGCATCAGGAATGTAAAGTTCATGTTTCGGACGGTGTTAATGAGCTCTTCTAATCTCTCATTTATATTACATTTATCATTCGCTTCTCTCTATTCAATATGGTTGTGTATTATGGTTGGCATTATATTGCCTTTTATTTTGTGTTTTGATTTGCTTTCACCTCATTGTCTCATTTCTTATTCCCAACTGTTATTATTAAGCTTGCACGTGTGCCTTATTATCATTTGTTTTCGTTTGAGGGAATCAGCGCCGCACAACACCCCTGGGTCCACCTGCACTCCATCACCAAGCGTTCCTCGGGTACTTGGGCCATAAGTAATGAACGTCAGGTGTGCGTCTGTGTGTTTCTGCTCCCAGGTTGCGTGCGCCGCTTTTCCATCCACGACCCCAGTCTTGACCCTGCATCTACGAAACACTGCATTAAGATCCTGTGTGGCCACATTCACAACTGTATACAGACCACTGTGTGTTTTTGGTTCATTTGGATGCCGCCTGGGAGTCTTGCTGAAACCAAGCAACGTCGTCAACCTGGTCGTTGAAGACGGGCAAAAACACGGCTATTGGCAGCGGTGGGATTTGAACCCACGCCTCCGAAGAGACTGGAGCCTTAATCCAGCGCCTTAGACCGCTCGGCCACGCTACCCGGGGAAGGACCTTGTCTTACCGCTTTGTATGTCTGGATGTATGTAAGCATGCATGCACGCATACATGCATGCACGCATGCATGTATGTATGAAGTTATTGTCATGATGATTTCAATGATCAAATCCTATGCATTTAGTCTAGTTTCGTCAAAAGACGTCGATTAAGGTGAAGTCTTGTGTCTGCGTGCAAACAGACTACGAGTCCACTGCGCAGTATGTGCGGGTCACAATACAATCCTTTCGAGCCCGTACAGATTGGGATGTTTTCATGCTAAATGTACTCGGTGCATCTTCAACAGCAGCAAAGGTCAACAGCGCTGTTGAAAATGTTGATACGCAGAAGCGTCCACCACGTGAGATGACTGATGCAGGTGTGACCGTAGAGATCGTGGTGGGTGTGGTAACGTGGCCGAGTGGTCTAAGGCGCTTCATTTAAGCTCCAGTCTCTTTGGAGGCGTGGGTTGGAATCCCACCGTTGCCAACTTCCTTTAGCCATTAAAGTCATGGTGCTTGCCTAGTTGCACCTCGTCGTTCCATATCACACGTTACTTTTCTGGACATGTACTTTGCATGTCAACGGGGAGCGCTCTCGGCAGACGAGGTGGCCGAGTGGTTAAGGCGATGGACTGCTAATCCATTGTGCTGTGCACGCGTGGGTTCGGATACCATACTCTTCGGATCACGGCAGCCTTTTACAGATGAGCAATGATTGCTGCCTCAATAAAGTGTTCATCTCTTTCCATTACGTTGCAATCCTGTTCCGTCCTGTCTCAAAATGTTGTCATTACCCTCGAGTGGAATATCCGGGGTGGCGGTGTGCATGGTGGGAGATGGCCTGCGAGGGTGCAGGGCGTGTCTGCTTGCTTTGGGTCTTGGGTGGGGGCTGGTGTGGCTGAAATGCCAGCGCTGAATTTTTGGTCCTGGGGCGAGGTATATGAGAAAAGGCCCCACTATCAAGATTTCAAGTGACCACACCACCCTCAATCAATTCCCCGCAAAGCCCAAGTTACTGGTGGGCACTTCAGCAGCCAAAGAGCCACACCTTGGAGCAATTAGAAGATGGAATGAAACGAAAGCAATGACATTAAGATCTACACCTCCATAAAACAAGAGGCAAAGCTCTCACCCTTGGGGAAGGTGCACGTACAGCCCAGATAGCATCAGGAATGTAAAGTTCATGTTTCGGACGGTGTTAATGAGCTCTTCTAATCTCTCATTTATATTACATTTATCATTCGCTTCTCTCTATTCAATATGGTTGTGTATTATGGTTGGCATTATATTGCCTTTTATTTTGTGTTTTGATTTGCTTTCACCTCATTGTCTCATTTCTTATTCCCAACTGTTATTATTAAGCTTGCACGTGTGCCTTATTATCATTTGTTTTCGTTTGAGGGAATCAGCGCCGCACAACACCCCTGGGTCCACCTGCACTCCATCACCAAGCGTTCCTCGGGTACTTGGGCCATAAGTAATGAACGTCAGGTGTGCGTCTGTGTGTTTCTGCTCCCAGGTTGCGTGCGCCGCTTTTCCATCCACGACCCCAGTCTTGACCCTGCATCTACGAAACACTGCATTAAGATCCTGTGTGGCCACATTCACAACTGTATACAGACCACTGTGTGTTTTTGGTTAATTTGGATGCCGCCTGGGAGTCTTGCTGAAACCAAGCAACGTCGTCAACCTGGTCGTTGAAGACGGGCAAAAACACGGCTATTGGCAGCGGTGGGATTTGAACCCACGCCTCCGAAGAGACTGGAGCCTTAATCCAGCGCCTTAGACCGCTCGGCCACGCTACCCGGGGAAGGGCCCTGTCTTACCGCTTTGTATGTCTGGATGTATGTAAGCATGCATGCACGCATACATGCATGCACGCATTCATGTATGTATGAAGTTATTGTCATGATGATTTCAATGATCAAATCCTATGCATTTAATCTAGTTTCGTCAAAAGACGTCGATTAAGGTGAAGTCTTGTGTCTGCGTGCAAACAGACTACGAGTCCACTGCGCAGTATGTGCGGGTCACAATACAATCCTTTCGAGCCCGTACAGATTGGGATGTTTTCATGCTAAATGTACTCGGTGCATCTTCAACAGCAGCAAAGGTCAACAGCGCTGTTGAAAATGTTGATACGCAGAAGCGTCCACCACGTGAGATGACTGATGCAGGTGTGACCGTAGAGATCGTGGTGGGTGTGGTAACGTGGCCGAGTGGTCTTAGGCGCTTCATTTAAGCTCCAGTCTCTTTGGAGGCGTGGGTTGGAATCCCACCGTTGCCAACTTCCTTTAGCCATTAAAGTCATGGTGCTTGCCTAGTTGCACCTCGTCGTTCCATATCACACGTTACTTTTCTGGACATGTACTTTGCATGTCAACGGGGAGCGCTCTCGGCAGACGAGGTGGCCGAGTGGTTAAGGCGATGGACTGCTAATCCATTGTGCTGTGCACGCGTGGGTTCGGATACCATCCTCTTCGGATCACGGCAGCCTTTTACAGAAGAGCAATGATTGCTGCCTCAATAAAGTGTTCATCTCTTTCCATTACGTTGCAATCCTGTTCCGTCCTGTCTCAAAATGTTGTCATTACCCTCGAGTGGAATATCCGGGGTGGCGGTGTGCATGGTGGGAGATGGCCTGCGAGGGTGCAGGGCGTGTCTGCTTGCTTTGGGTCTTGGGTGGGGGCTGGTGTGGCTGAAATGCCAGCGCTGAATTTTTGGTCCTGGGGCGAGGTATATGAGAAAAGGCCCCACTATCAAGATTTCAAGTGACCACACCACCCTCAATCAATTCCCCGCAAAGCCCAAGTTACTGGTGGGCACTTCAGCAGCCAAAGAGCCACACCTTGGAGCAATTAGAAGATGGAATGAAACGAAAGCAATGACATTAAGATCTACACCTCCATAAAACAACAGGCAAAGCTCTCACCCTTGGGGAAGGTGCACGTACAGCCCAGATAGCATCAGGAATGTAAAGTTCATGTTTCGGACGGTGTTAATGAGCTCTTCTAATCTCTCATTTATATTACATTTATCATTCGCTTCTCTCTATTCAATATGGTTGTGTATTATGGTTGGCATTATATTGCCTTTTATTTTGTGTTTTGATTTGCTTTCACCTCATTGTCTCATATCTTATTCCCAACTGTTATTATTAAGCTTGCACGTGTGCCTTATTATCATTTGTTTTCGTTTGAAGGAATCAGCGCCGCACAACACCCCTGGGTCCACCTGCACTCCATCACCAAGCGTTCCTCGGGTACTTGGGGCATAAGTAATGAACGTCAGGTGTGCGTCTGTGTGTTTCTGCTCCCAGGTTGCGTGCGCCGCTTTTCCATCCACGACCCCAGTCTTGACCCTGCATCTACGAAACACTGCATTAAGATCCTGTGTGGCCACATTCACAACTGTATACAGACCACTGTGTGTTTTTGGTTCATTTGGATGCCGCCTGGGAGTCTTGCTGAAACCAAGCAACGTCGTCAACCTGGTCGTTGAAGACGGGCAAAAACACGGCTATTGGCAGCGGTGGGATTTGAACCCACGCCTCCGAAGAGACTGGAGCCTTAATCCAGCGCCTTAGACCGCTCGGCCACACTACCCGGGGAAGGACCTTGTCTTACCGCTTTGTATGTCTGGATGTATGTAAGCATGTATGTATTAAGTTATTGTCATGATGATTTCAATGATCAAATCCTATGCATTTAATCTAGTTTCGTCAAAAGACGTCGATTAAGGTGAAGTCTTGTGTCTGCGTGCAAACAGACTACGAGTCCACTGCGCAGTATGTGCGGGTCACAATACAATCCTTTCGAGCCCGTACAGATTGGGATGTTTTCATGCTAAATGTACTCGGTGCATCTTCAACAGCTGCAAAGGTCAACAGCGCTGTTGAAAATGTTGATACCCAGAAGCGTCCACCACGTGAGATGACTGATGCAGGTGTGACCGTAGACGTCGTGGTGGGTGTGGTAACGTGGCCGAGTGGTCTAAGGCGCTTCATTTAAGCTCCAGTCTCTTTGGAGGCGTGGGTTGGAATCCCACCGTTGCCAACTTCTTTTAGCCATTAAAGTCATGGTGCTTTCCTAGTTGCACCTCGTCGTTCCATTTCACACGTTACTTTTCTGGACATGTACTTTGCATGTCAACGGGGAGCACTCTCGGCAGACGAGGTGGCCGAGTGGTTAAGGCGATGGACTGCTAATCCATTGTGCTGTGCACGCGTGGGTTCGGATACCATCCTCTTCGGATCACGGCAGCCTTTTACAGAAGAGCAATGATTGCTGCCTCAATAAAGTGTTCATCTCTTTCCATTACGTTGCAATCCTGTTCCGTCCTGTCTCAAAATGTTGTCATTACCCTCGAGTGGAATATCCGGGGTGGCGGTGTGCATGGTGGGAGATGGCCTGCGAGGGTGCAGGGCGTGTCTGCTTGCTTTGGGTCTTGGGTGGGGGCTGGTGTGGCTGAAATGCCAGCGCTGAATTTTTGGTCCTGGGGCGAGGTATATGAGAAAAGGCCCCACTATCAAGATTTCAAGTGACCACACCACCCTCAATCAATTCCCCGCAAAGCCCAAGTTACTGGTGGGCACTTCAGCAGCCAAAGAGCCACACCTTGGAGCAATTAGAAGATGGAATGAAACGAAAGCAATGACATTAAGATCTACACCTCCATAAAACAAGAGGCAAAGCTCTCACCCTTGGGGAAGGTGCACGTACAGCCCAGATAGCATCAGGAATGTAAAGTTCATGTTTCGGACGGTGTTAATGAGCTCTTCTAATCTCTCATTTATATTACATTTATCATTCGCTTCTCTCTATTCAATATGGTTGTGTATTATGGTTGGCATTATATTGCCTTTTATTTTGTGTTTTGATTTGCTTTCACCTCATTGTCTCATTTCTTATTCCCAACTGTTATTATTAAGCTTGCACGTGTGCCTTATTATCATTTGTTTTCGTTTGAAAGAATCAGCACCGCACAACGCCCCTGGGTCCACCTGCACTCCATCACCAAGCGTTCCTCGGGTACTTGGGCCATAAGTAATGAACATCAGGTGTGCGTCTGTGTGTTTCTGCTCCCAGGTTGCGTGCGCCGCTTTTCCATCCACGACCCCAGTCTTGACCCTGCATCTACGAAACACTGCATTAAGATCCTGTGTGGCCACATTCACAACTGTATACAGACCACTGTGTGTTTTTGGTTCATTTGGATGCCGCCTGGGAGTCTTGCTGAAACCAAGCAACGTCGTCAACCTGGTCGTTGAAGACGGGCAAAAACACGGCTATTGGCAGCGGTGGGATTTGAACCCACGCCTCCGAAGAGACTGGAGCCTTAATCCAGCGCCTTAGACCGCTCGGCCACGCTACCCGGGGAAGGGCCCTGTCTTACCGCTTTGTATGTCTGGATGTATGTAAGCATGCATGCACGCATACATGCATGCACGCATTCATGTATGTATAAAGTTATTGTCATGATGATTTCAATGATCAAATCCTATGCATTTAATCTAGTTTCGTCAAAAGACGTCGATTAAGGTGAAGTCTTGTGTCTGCGTGCAAACAGACTACGAGTCCACTGCGCAGTATGTGCGGGTCACAATACAAACCTTTCGAGCCCGTACAGATTGGGATGTTTTCATGCTAAATGTACTCGGTGCATCTTCAACAGCAGCAAAGGTCAACAGCGCTGTTGAAAATGTTGATACGCAGAAGCGTCCACCACGTGAGATGACTGATGCAGGTGTGACCGTAGAGATCGTGGTGGGTGTGGTAACGTGGCCGAGTGGTCTTAGGCGCTTCATTTAAGCTCCAGTCTCTTTGGAGGCGTGGGTTGGAATCCCACCGTTGCCAACTTCCTTTAGCCATTAAAGTCATGGTGCTTGCCTAGTTGCACCTCGTCGTTCCATATCACACGTTACTTTTCTGGACATGTACTTTGCATGTCAACGGGGAGCGCTCTCGGCAGACGAGGTGGCCGAGTGGTTAAGGCGATGGACTGCTAATCCATTGTGCTGTGCACGCGTGGGTTCGGATACCATCCTCTTCGGATCACGGCAGCCTTTTACAGAAGAGCAATGATTGCTGCCTCAATAAAGTGTTCATCTCTTTCCATTACGTTGCAATCCTGTTCCGTCCTGTCTCAAAATGTTGTCATTACCCTCGAGTGGAATATCCGGGGTGGCGGTGTGCATGGTGGGAGATGGCCTGCGAGGGTGCAGGGCGTGTCTGCTTGCTTTGGGTCTTGGGTGGGGGCTGGTGTGGCTGAAATGCCAGCGCTGAATTTTTGGTCCTGGGGCGAGGTATATGAGAAAAGGCCCCACTATCAAGATTTCAAGTGACCACACCACCCTCAATCAATTCCCCGCAAAGCCCAAGTTACTGGTGGGCACTTCAGCAGCCAAAGAGCCACACCTTGGAGCAATTAGAAGATGGAAAGAGACGAAAGCAATGACATTAAGATCTACACCTCCATAAAACAAGAGGCAAAGCTCTCACCCTTGGGGAAGGTGCACGTACAGCCCAGATAGCATCAGGAATGTAAAGTTCATGTTTCGGACGGTGTTAATGAGCTCTTCTAATCTCTCATTTATATTACATTTATCATTCGCTTCTCTCTATTCAATATGGTTGTGTATTATGGTTGGCATTATATTGCCTTTTATTTTGTGTTTTGATTTGCTTTCACCTCATTGTCTCATATCTTATTCCCAACTGTTATTATTAAGCTTGCACGTGTGCCTTATTATCATTTGTTTTCGTTTGAGGGAATCAGCGCCGCACAACACCCCTGGGTCCACCTGCACTCCATCACCAAGCGTTCCTCGGGTACTTGGGCCATAAGTAATGAACGTCAGGTGTGCGTCTGTGTGTTTCTGCTCCCAGGTTGCGTGCGCCGCTTTTCCATCCACGACCCCAGTCTTGACCCTGCATCTACGAAACACTGCATTAAGATCCTGTGTGGCCACATTCACAACTGTATACAGACCACTGTGTGTTTTTGGTTCATTTGGATGCCGCCTGGGAGTCTTGCTGAAACCAAGCAACGTCGTCAACCTGGTCGTTGAAGACGGGCAAAAACACGGCTATTGGCAGCGGTGGGATTTGAACCCACGCCTCCGAAGAGACTGGAGCCTTAATCCAGCGCCTTAGACCGCTCGGCCACACTACCCGGGGAAGGACCTTGTCTTACCGCTTTGTATGTCTGGATGTATGTAAGCATGTATGTATTAAGTTATTGTCATGATGATTTCAATGATCAAATCCTATGCATTTAATCTAGTTTCGTCAAAAGACGTCGATTAAGGTGAAGTCTTGTGTCTGCGTGCAAACAGACTACGAGTCCACTGCGCAGTATGTGCGGGTCACAATACAATCCTTTCGAGCCCGTACAGATTGGGATGTTTTCATGCTAAATGTACTCGGTGCATCTTCAACAGCTGCAAAGGTCAACAGCGCTGTTGAAAATGTTGATACCCAGAAGCGTCCACCACGTGAGATGACTGATGCAGGTGTGACCGTAGACGTCGTGGTGGGTGTGGTAACGTGGCCGAGTGGTCTAAGGCGCTTCATTTAAGCTCCAGTCTCTTTGGAGGCGTGGGTTGGAATCCCACCGTTGCCAACTTCTTTTAGCCATTAAAGTCATGGTGCTTTCCTAGTTGCACCTCGTCGTTCCATTTCACACGTTACTTTTCTGGACATGTACTTTGCATGTCAACGGGGAGCACTCTCGGCAGACGAGGTGGCCGAGTGGTTAAGGCGATGGACTGCTAATCCATTGTGCTGTGCACGCGTGGGTTCGGATACCATCCTCTTCGGATCACGGCAGCCTTTTACAGAAGAGCAATGATTGCTGCCTCAATAAAGTGTTCATCTCTTTCCATTACGTTGCAATCCTGTTCCGTCCTGTCTCAAAATGTTGTCATTACCCTCGAGTGGAATATCCGGGGTGGCGGTGTGCATGGTGGGAGATGGCCTGCGAGGGTGCAGGGCGTGTCTGCTTGCTTTGGGTCTTGGGTGGGGGCTGGTGTGGCTGAAATGCCAGCGCTGAATTTTTGGTCCTGGGGCGAGGTATATGAGAAAAGGCCCCACTATCAAGATTTCAAGTGACCACACCACCCTCAATCAATTCCCCGCAAAGCCCAAGTTACTGGTGGGCACTTCAGCAGCCAAAGAGCCACACCTTGGAGCAATTAGAAGATGGAAAGAAACGAAAGCAATGACATTAAGATCTACACCTCCATAAAACAAGAGGCAAAGCTCTCACCCTTGGGGAAGGTGCACGTACAGCCCAGATAGCATCAGGAATGTAAAGTTCATGTTTCGGACGGTGTTAATGAGCTCTTCTAATCTCTCATTTTTATTACATTCATCATTCGCTTCTCTCTATTCAATATGGTTGTGTATTATGGTTGGCATTATATTGCCTTTTATTTTGTGTATTGATTTGCTTTCACCTCATTGTCTCATTTCTTATTCCCAACTGTTATTATTAAGCTTACACGTGTGCCTTATTATCATTTGTTTTCGTTTGAAAGAATCAGCACCGCACAACGCCCCTGGGTCCACCTGCACTCCATCACCAAGCGTTCCTCGGGTACTTGGGCCATAAGTAATGAACGTCAGGTGTGCGTCTGTTTGTTTCTGCTCCCAGGTTGCGTGCGCCGCTTTTCCATCCACGACCCCAGTCTTGACCCTGCATCTACGAAACACTGCATTAAGATCCTGTGTGGCCACATTCACAACTGTATACAGACCACTGTGTGTTTTGGGTTCATTTGGATGCTGCCTGGGAGTCTTGCTGATACCAAGCAACGTCGTCAACCTGGTCGTTGAGGACGGGCAAAAACATGGCTGCTGGCAGCGGTGGGTTCGCTCTGAACTTTGCATCCCTTTGGGTGCACTGATACCCTGTTCCAGGACAGAAGAAGCTGTTTCCATCGGATTGCTTGAGTGCGTCCAAACGTGGGGCCAGTGGCGCAATGGATAACGCGTCTGACTACGAATCAGAAGACTGTAGGTTCGACTCCTTCCTGGCTCGACAGCATCTACAACCATCTCTCACTGTTTTCTTCTCATATCTGCCGACCAGCAGCACTACATCATAGTGTGCCGAACCAGGCATGGGAGGACCATCAAAGTCACCGCTCCCACGCGTGGGTTCGGATCACGGCAGCCTTTTACAGAAGAGCAATGATTGCTGCCTCAATAAAGTGTTCATCTCTTTCCATAACGTTGCAATCCTGTTCCGTCCTGTCTCAAAATGTTGTCATTACCCTCGAGTGGAATATCCGGGGTGGCGGTGTGCATGGTGGGAGATGGCCTGCGAGGGTGCAGGGCGTGTCTGCTTGCTTTGGGTCTTGGGTGGGGGCTGGTGTGGCTGAAATGCCAGCGCTGAATTTTTGGTCCTGGGGCGAGGTATATGAGAAAAGGCCCCACTATCAAGATTTCAAGTGACCACACCACCCTCAATCAATTCCCCGCAAAGCCCAAGTTACTGGTGGGCACTTCAGCAGCCAAAGAGCCACACCTTGGAGCAATTAGAAGATGGAATGAAACGAAAGCAATGACATTAAGATCTACACCTCCATAAAACAAGAGGCAAAGCTCTCACCCTTGGGGAAGGTGCACGTACAGCCCAGATAGCATCAGGAATGTAAAGTTCATGTTTCGGACGGTGTTAATGAGCTCTTCTAATCTCTCATTTTTATTACATTCATCATTCGCTTCTCTCTATTCAATATGGTTGTGTATTATGGTTGGCATTATATTGCCTTTTATTTTGTGTTATGATTTACTTTCACCTCATTGTCTCATTTCTTATTCCCAACTGTTATTATTAAGCTTGCACGTGTGCCTTATTATCATTTGTTTTCGTTTGAGGGAATCAGCGCCGCACAACACCCCTGGGTCCACCTGCACTCCATCACCAAGCGTTCCTCGGGTACTTGGGCCATAAGTAATGAACGTCAGGTGTGCGTCTGTGTGTTTCTGCTCCCAGGTTGCGTGTGCCGCTTTTCCATCCACGACCCCAGTCTTGACCCTGCATCTACGAAACACTGCATTAAGATCCTGTGTGGCCACATTCACAACTGTATACAGACCACTGTGTGTTTTTGGTTCATTTGGATGCCGCCTGGGAGTCTTGCTGAAACCAAGCAACGTCGTCAACCTGGTCGTTGAAGACGGGCAAAAACATGGCTATTGGCAGCGGTGGGATTTGAACCCACGCCTCCGAAGAGACTGGAGCCTTAATCCAGCACCTTAGACCGCTCGGCCACGCTACCCGGGATGGACCTTGTCTTACCGCTTTGTATGTCTGGATGTATGTAAGCATGCATGCACGCATACATGCATGCACGCATGCATGTATGTATGAAGTTATTGTCATGATGATTTCAGTGATCAAATCCTATGCATTTAATCTAGTTTCGTCAAAAGACGTCGATTAAGGTGAAGTCTTGTGTCTGCGTGCAAACAGACTACGAGTCCACTGCGCAGTATGTGCGGGTCACAATACAATCCTTTCGAGCCCGTACAGATTGGGATGTTTTCATGCTAAATGTACTCGGTGCATCTTCAACAGCAGCAAAGGTCAACAGCGCTGTTGAAAATGTTGATACGCAGAAGCGTCCACCACGTGAGATGACTGATGCAGGTGTGACCGTAGACATCGTGGTGGGTGTGGTAATGTGGCCGAGTGGTCTAAGGCGCTTCATTTAAGCTCCAGTCTCTTTGGAGGCGTGGGTTGGAATCCCACCGTTGCCAACTTCCTTTAGCCATTAAAGTCATGGTGCTTTCCTAGTTGCACCTCGTCGTTCCATTTCACACGTTACTTTTCTGGACATGTACTTTGCATGTCAACGGGGAGCGCTCTCGGCAGACGAGGTGGCTGAGTGGTTAAGGCGATGGACTGCTAATCCATTGTGCTGTGCACGCGAGGGTTCGGATACCATACTCTTTGGATCACGGCAGCCTTTTACAGAAGAGCAATGATTGCTGCCTCAATAAAGTGTTCATCTCTATCTATTACGTTGCAATCCTGTTCCGTCCTGTCTCAAAATGTTGTCATTACCCTCGAGTGGAATATCCGGGGTGGCGGTGTGCATGGTGGGAGATGGCCTGCGAGGGTGCAGGGCGTGTCTGCTTGCTTTGGGTCTTGGGTGGGGGCTGGTGTGGCTGAAATTCCAGCGCTGAATTTTTGGTCCTGGGGCGAGGTATATGAGAAAAGGCCCCACTATCAGGATTTCAAGTGACCACACCACCCTCAATCAATTCCCCGCAAAGCCCAAGTTACTGGTGGGCACTTCAGCAGCCAAAGAGCCACACCTTGGAGCAAATAGAAGATGGAATGAAACGAAAGCAATGACATTAAGATCTACACCTCCATAAAACAAGAGGCAAAGCTCTCACCCTTGGGGAAGGTGCACGTACAGCCCAGATAGCATCAGGAATGTAAAGTTCATGTTTCGGACGGTGTTAATGAGCTCTTCTAATCTCTCATTTTTATTACATTCATCATTCGCTTCTCTCTATTCAATATGGTTGTGTATTATGGTTGGCATTATATTGCCTTTTATTTTGTGTTATGATTTACTTTCACCTCATTGTCTCATTTCTTATTCCCAACTGTTATTATTAAGCTTGCACGTGTGCCTTATTATCATTTGTTTTCGTTTGAGGGAATCAGCGCCGCACAACACCCCTGGGTCCACCTGCACTCCATCACCAAGCGTTCCTCGGGTACTTGGGCCATAAGTAATGAACGTCAGGTGTGCGTCTGTGTGTTTCTGCTCCCAGGTTGCGTGCGCCGCTTTTCCATCCACGACCCCAGTCTTGACCCTGCATCTACGAAACACTGCATTAAGATCCTGTGTGGCCACATTCACAACTGTATACAGACCACTGTGTGTTTTTGGTTCATTTGGATGCCGCCTGGGAGTCTTGCTGAAACCAAGCAACGTCGTCAACCTGGTCGTTGAAGACGGGCAAAAACATGGCTATTGGCAGCGGTGGGATTTGAACCCACGCCTCCGAAGAGACTGGAGCCTTAATCCAGCACCTTAGACCGCTCGGCCACGCTACCCGGGATGGACCTTGTCTTACCGCTTTGTATGTCTGGATGTATGTAAGCATGCATGCATGCATACATGCATGCACGCATGCATGTATGTATGAAGTTATTGTCATGATGATTTCAGTGATCAAATCCTATGCATTTAATCTAGTTTCGTCAAAAGACGTCGATTAAGGTGAAGTCTTGTGTCTGCGTGCAAACAGACTACGAGTCCACTGCGCAGTATGTGCGGGTCACAATACAATCCTTTCGAGCCCGTACAGATTGGGATGTTTTCATGCTAAATGTACTTGGTGCATCTTCAACAGCAGCAAAGGTCAACAGCGCTGTTGAAAATGTTGATACGCAGAAGCGTCCACCACGTGAGATGACTGATGCAGGTGTGACCGTAGACATCGTGGTGGGTGTGGTAATGTGGCCGAGTGGTCTAAGGCGCTTCATTTAAGCTCCAGTCTCTTTGGAGGCGTGGGTTGGAATCCCACCGTTGCCAACTTCCTTTAGCCATTAAAGTCATGGTGCTTTCCTAGTTGCACCTCGTCGTTCCATTTCACACGTTACTTTTCTGGACATTTACTTTGCATGTCAACGGGGAGCGCTCTCGGCAGACGAGGTGGCCGAGTGGTTAAGGCGATGGACTGCTAATCCATTGTGCTGTGCACGCGAGGGTTCGGATACCATACTCTTCGGATCACGGCAGCCTTTTACAGAAGAGCAATGATTGCTGCCTCAATAAAGTGTTCATCTCTATCTATTACGTTGCAATCCTGTTCCGTCCTGTCTCAAAATGTTGTCATTACCCTCGAGTGGAATATCCGGGGTGGCGGTGTGCATGGTGGGAGATGGCCTGCGAGGGTGCAGGGCGTGTCTGCTTGCTTTGGGTCTTGGGTGGGGGCTGGTGTGGCTGAAATGCCAGCGCTGAATTTTTGGTCCTGGGGCGAGGTATATGAGAAAAGGCCCCACTATCAGGATTTCAAGAGACCACACCACCCTCAATCAATTCCCCGCAAAGCCCAAGTTACTGGTGGGCACTTCAGCAGCCAAAGAGCCACACCTTGGAGCAATTAGAAGATGGAATGAAACGAAAGCAATGACATTAAGATCTACACCTCCATAAAACAAGAGGCAAAGCTCTCACCCTTGGGGAAGGTGCACGTACAGCCCAGATAGCATCAGGAATGTAAAGTTCATGTTTCGGACGGTGTTAATGAGCTCTTCTAATCTCTCATTTTTATTACATTCATCATTCGCTTCTCTCTATTCAATATGGTTGTGTATTATGGTTGGCATTATATTGCCTTTTATTTTGTGTTTTGATTTGCTTTCACCTCATTGTCTCATTTCTTATTCCCAACTGTTATTATTAAGCTTGCACGTGTGCCTTATTATCATTTGTTTTCGTTTGAGGGAATCAGCGCCGCACAACACCCCTGGGTCCACCTGCACTCCATCACCAAGCGTTCCTCGGGTACTTGGGCCATAAGTAATGAACGTCAGGTGTGCGTCTGTGTGTTTCTGCTCCCAGGTTGCGTGCGCCGCTTTTCCATCCACGACCCCAGTCTTGACCCTGCATCTACGAAACACTGCATTAAGATCCTGAGTGGCCACATTCACAACTGTATACAGACCACTGTGTGTTTTTGGTTCATTTGGATGCCGCCTGGGAGTCTTGCTGAAACCAAGCAACGTCGTCAACCTGGTCGTTGAAGACGGGCAAAAACATGGCTATTGGCAGCGGTGGGATTTGAACCCACGCCTCCGAAGAGACTGGAGCCTTAATCCAGCGCCTTAGACCGCTCGGCCACGCTACCCGGGGAAGGACCTTGTCTTACCGCTTTGTATGTCTGGATGTATGTAAGCATGCATGCACGCATACATGCATGCACGCATTCATGTATGTATGAAGTTATTGTCATGATGATTTCAATGATCAAATCCTATGCATTTAATCTAGTTTCGTCAAAAGACGTCGATTAAGGTGAAGTCTTGTGTCTGCGTGCAAACAGACTACGAGTCCACTGCGCAGTATGTGCGGGTCACAATACAATCCTTTCGAGCCCGTACAGATTGGGATGTTTTCATGCTAAATGTACTTGGTGCATCTTCAACAGCAGCAAAGGTCAACAGCGCTGTTGAAAATGTTGATACGCAGAAGCGTCCACCACGTGAGATGACTGATGCAGGTGTGACCGTAGACATCGTGGTGGGTGTGGTAATGTGGCCGAGTGGTCTAAGGCGCTTCATTTAAGCTCCAGTCTCTTTGGAGGCGTGGGTTGGAATCCCACCGTTGCCAACTTCCTTTAGCCATTAAAGTCATGGTGCTTTCCTAGTTGCACCTCGTCGTTCCATTTCACACGTTACTTTTCTGGACATTTACTTTGCATGTCAACGGGGAGCGCTCTCGGCAGACGAGGTGGCCGAGTGGTTAAGGCGATGGACTGCTAATCCATTGTGCTGTGCACGCGAGGGTTCGGATACCATACTCTTCGGATCACGGCAGCCTTTTACAGAAGAGCAATGATTGCTGCCTCAATAAAGTGTTCATCTCTATCTATTACGTTGCAATCCTGTTCCGTCCTGTCTCAAAATGTTGTCATTACCCTCGAGTGGAATATCCGGGGTGGCGGTGTGCATGGTGGGAGATGGCCTGCGAGGGTGCAGGGCGTGTCTGCTTGCTTTGGGTCTTGGGTGGGGGCTGGTGTGGCTGAAATGCCAGCGCTGAATTTTTGGTCCTGGGGCGAGGTATATGAGAAAAGGCCCCACTATCAGGATTTCAAGAGACCACACCACCCTCAATCAATTCCCCGCAAAGCCCAAGTTACTGGTGGGCACTTCAGCAGCCAAAGAGCCACACCTTGGAGCAATTAGAAGATGGAATGAAACGAAAGCAATGACATTAAGATCTACACCTCCATAAAACAAGAGGCAAAGCTCTCACCCTTGGGGAAGGTGCACGTACAGCCCAGATAGCATCAGGAATGTAAAGTTCATGTTTCGGACGGTGTTAATGAGCTCTTCTAATCTCTCATTTTTATTACATTCATCATTCGCTTCTCTCTATTCAATATGGTTGTGTATTATGGTTGGCATTATATTGCCTTTTATTTTGTGTTTTGATTTGCTTTCACCTCATTGTCTCATTTCTTATTCCCAACTGTTATTATTAAGCTTGCACGTGTGCCTTATTATCATTTGTTTTCGTTTGAGGGAATCAGCGCCGCACAACACCCCTGGGTCCACCTGCACTCCATCACCAAGCGTTCCTCGGGTACTTGGGCCATAAGTAATGAACGTCAGGTGTGCGTCTGTGTGTTTCTGCTCCCAGGTTGCGTGCGCCGCTTTTCCATCCACGACCCCAGTCTTGACCCTGCATCTACGAAACACTGCATTAAGATCCTGAGTGGCCACATTCACAACTGTATACAGACCACTGTGTGTTTTTGGTTCATTTGGATGCCGCCTGGGAGTCTTGCTGAAACCAAGCAACGTCGTCAACCTGGTCGTTGAAGACGGGCAAAAACATGGCTATTGGCAGCGGTGGGATTTGAACCCACGCCTCCGAAGAGACTGGAGCCTTAATCCAGCGCCTTAGACCGCTCGGCCACGCTACCCGGGGAAGGACCTTGTCTTACCGCTTTGTATGTCTGGATGTATGTAAGCATGCATGCACGCATACATGCATGCACGCATTCATGTATGTATGAAGTTATTGTCATGATGATTTCAATGATCAAATCCTATGCATTTAATCTAGTTTCGTCAAAAGACGTCGATTAAGGTGAAGTC